>NW_026731606.1:0-82675 GCF_028476545.2 Physella acuta
ATTAAGTCTGTACAATTTTTGTCAACTCATTGTTTACTATAAAATGATGTGATTGTGATTCCCATATGATATAAACTAATTTCAAATAGTTATTTTTTGAGTACCTAATTGTGTCGCAATATGTGAGTGTGTTGTGTGTTGGGGGGGGGGGGGGAGGGAGGTACCTCTTCAGAGATCGCCAATAGGGGGTCTATGAGTTCTTATCATACTTATGTTGCTCATTTCTTTACCTTGTGCATAAACATACATTTTGATATATAGCATAAGTAGAAGCCGTTGATGTTTATACGTTAAAACAACGGAAATCTATGCTTGCTGTTATGTTTTATTTAGTGTCGGTGTTAATTTACGATGAATGTGATGCTATATATTTTTTTTAAATTTATCTATTTTATTTAGCACGACGTATATGGGAATCATGTGTCAACACTATGTCTGGACACCCATTACCTTCCCTGGTTCGAATCCGAGACCCGACAGAATGGTGTGGTCTCGGGGACGTTTCTGTAGACTCAGGCCTGAGAGTGGAGCTTGAAACTTAAGTTATGGCCGTCTCGTCCATTAGGCACGGTGGCACTAATGTGGACACAATTTTAATTATTTAATAAAAAATTAATTAGGCATCCAATTAAGTCAAATTTTATGTCAGATTGCATCGTCTTCATGTCCTAACCCACGTGCCAACTTTGAAACGAATCTGTCAATTTAGAATGGTGCCCGAAGTTTCGCTCGAGCGCTTCGATCTATGACGACAGGACTGATGACAAACAGACTGTGGACAGAGGAAGCAAGTTAAGTAAAAGCTTGTAAAAATGCTCTCCCTTCTCAGAACGTTTGAGAACCGCTCACTGGAGAGAAAACAAAACCGCTGACCTTAACAATCTCGCGCCAGCCCGACCTGTGATTCTAGGAGTTCAAGTGACATCATCCAGCTGCCGTCTGCCGGATTCCTTATCGCTAATTACCATAAAACAAGTAGCGGCGTTGCAGGGGCCACCACGTCACATGCGATTGTAAATCTGGTATCAATCTACACAGGGGACACTACCCAGTGTTATCATTCCCTGTTTGTATTTTGGAATTATCGGTGAGTTTGCGAAAAGTTCAGCACAGCAGAGATGTCTTAGAAGAGGACTGTGTTGAACAAATCTCAAGGCTTGTAAGCCGCTTTTACTTGACATGTTGAAGTTGGGTACCCAATAAAGCTGGGTAATCGCATGGACACGGATCAAACTTGAGATGGTAACATGTGACTATCAGCGTTTCTTTTGGGCATAGAAACCAATAAATAATTTATATATATATTATATATATATATATATATATATATAAATATATATATATATATATATATATATATATAATATATATATATATATATATATATATATATATATATACTAGCCGTCCCGGCCAGGCCCTGCTCTGGCTTCTGTGATAACCTTTCTGTTAAAGACCATTACCTGTGTGATTAGTAATCATCATAAACCCGGCATTGCCCACCCAAACCACAAACCAACCAAAACAACAAAACGCAAACATAACGCTAACACAATTACAAATACAAACGAAAACAAAAACCTAACAACAAACCCTACCACAACCACAAACACCATACAAACACAAAGAAAAAAACAAACAAAAAAGCAAACGAAAACAAAAACCTAACAACAAACCAACCACAAACACCAATACCAACAAAAAAAAAACGAAAAAGCAAACGAAAACAAACCAAATCCAAACGCAAAACCAACCAAAAACACAAATACAAACCAAACAAAAAACACAAACAAAAACGAAAAAAGAAAGAACAAAAACGAACCAAATCAAAACGCAACCACTAACGCAAACCCACCTAAACACAAAGAAAACACTAACGCGAACATAAACGCCCGGGGCGGAATCACCTGTTTTAGCTTAATGAACGACTATAGTACCCCAACGTATTCATTGTCTTTTGCACTCACTTAAACGAACGCGCCTGTTTCAATTTGATGAACAATTATAATACCTCCAAGCTTATCCTAAAATACCTACAACATTTGCACTTGATCAATCCCCGCTAATTATGTATTTTTTTTTCCCAACACCAAAACAAAGTAATAAAAAGTAAATTCTTTTCCACTAAATGCAATGGTTTTATAAAGGGAAGTAATTTTGTTTTCCTAATTTATCAAAGGGAAGTAAGTGCTATAGGACTAAATAAAGACATAATTAGAATTTTTGTAAAAGATGATATTTTTTTAAAACTTGTGTTTAATGAACATGCCGACAATTATTACTTTAATTTGAAAAATGAAAATTATTTCCCAACACTTTCAATAGTAATTTTTTAACTCATAAATTTAGACAAATGCGCACGATAATTTTCTAACACTTAAATCCATACGAGACCAACGACAAACATGCATTAACATACAGAACTGAGCTTTATAGTATATATATAGTATATATATACTTTAAACAGTGTCCGCTCTCCCCACTCGGAAAAAAACGTCTGAAAGAAACACTGTGACTATCCATATGGCCAAGAAAGAGACATATTCCTTAACAAGCTGCACAAGGTGCTACGGTGTGGGGAAGGTGTCATGATAGGCCCTATTAGCATTTTGTATCTCTTATGGGTGAATGGAGGTATGTTGTTTTTATGACTACGTGTGGTTATAGAATGGTGTATGTGTGTGTGTGGGGGGGGGGGGGGGGAGAGAGAATACGCTGTAAAATACTATAATTATGCGTGAAGTAAAAAACAAAAACACCACCAAACAATAATCTAGCTCAGGGCGGGAGTAGCTGTAGTTTGGGACCAAGCCAAATTGTACTCAAGGGTCAGTGGCGTAGCCAGGAATTGGTCATGGGAGGGGTTCAAATATTTTTCCATATGTATAAAATCATAAAGGCATATATATATATATATATTATATATATATATATATATATATATTATATATATATATATATATATATATGGGTATGAGTTCATGGTAGGGGTTATAACCCCCCTAACCCCCCTCTTGCCTACGCCACTGCCAAGAGTTGTAATCATGTTAACTGTTTGGGCTATATTTAGCTGTAGTTTCCATGGAGACCTATACTATAGGCTATAGTATAAAATAACTCCCCGAACGTTGGAGATACTCGAAGACACCACTCCTGTCTACATTAAGCCTACATGATGTTAGGGTTGTCGCCAGCTCTAGCTTATGGTTGTCCCTCATTTAGCTAGGGCCCAAGCCCGCGACAAGCAACCAACTACACATACATCACCCAGCTAACTAACCCTTTTACTGAACAATTCATGTACGACCTCCCATTTAGTTCATGTCAGGCGGGGGGAATAGGACAAAATGTGGTGTATAGTAAACAAGGGCGAATTCCCTGAGAATGGTGTCTGATTTCCCCAAATAATTCAGCTCCCCTCTATGTCACACGACACCTGACTAGCCGCCAGGGACAGAGTCGGGTTGAATAGGGCTTACAGTTGCATAAGGCACTTGGGTGTGTATTATAGTTACACGGGCCCGGAATGACTCTTTTTGTTTCGGACGGGACTGCTGTCTATTACATAACTACACGAGCCATGGTGCCCCCCCCCCCCGTTGCATGCTTTGTATACATTATGCTCCACTCTTGGCAAATTGAGCAACCCTTACGTCCCCACCCCATCACGAACCTGTCAATTCGCTGCAGTGAGTTTCTCCTCCCCCCCCCCCCTCCATCAACACTAGCTAAGCTAGAAGTTGATTGATTTGGGAAGAGGACACTCATTTTTTTCTCTCTAAATAACAAACACTGTCACAATGGCCTCTTTAAACCAAAGGGATGTCAAGCATATTTCAGTAAACAACGTGACTAACTTAGATCAACAAAAACACTACACCACCGCAATAATACTGTACCAACGTGTCAGAAAAGGACTCTTCCAATGAAATATGAGGCGCTGTTCAAATAATTAGGGTTAAAGTTTGTTGTTGACATCAGTGATGTTTATAACAAAACATTTAAATGTTATTTAAAATAGATTTCACTCATTTGCCTATGAAACAAGCCTGCTTTTTTTAAAGTTAAAAAATTTCATAAGTAAATAGTTCTGGCTGATCTAGTTTTTCTATTCAAGCCTCAGCTAGTTTTTCTATTCAATCTGTAATGTTACTAGCTTTCTATTCAACCCTATCTAGGTTTTCTATTCAATCTGAAACTAGCTTTTTATACAATCATGATCTAGTTTTTCTATTCAATCTGTAACTAGCTTTCTATTTAATCCTGAGCTTGTTTTTCTATTCAATCTGTAACTAGCTTTCTATTCAATCCTGATCTAGTTTTTCTATTCAATCCAGAGTTTCTTCCAGGCATCTCTCCGAAAAATTTTTACCGCCCCCCCCCCCCCCCGAACGAAATAAAATTTATATAATTTATATAGAAAATATATACTTTTAACAGTGTCCGCCCCCCCCCCCCCCCCCCGAAGAAAGTTTACCGCCCCCCCCCCCCCCCCCCCCCCCCGAGAAAAAAGTCTGGAAGAAACACTGATTCAATCCTATCTAAGTTTTCTATTCAATCAGTAACTTGCTTTCTATTCAACCCTGATCTAGTTACACACCTCAAAATAAACACATTACACTCAAGAAATACACAACACATTTTATTTAAGGCAGTAAATGCATTAAAATTACAATAAATTATACAGCAACATATGACAAAACGGAATGAACACTGTGTGTTTACAATAACATGTTCCAACAATGTTCAGCTCTTTTTAGTCTTCTTTGATGAGATATTCACATAGATAACAAAGGCAACTGTGGAGAGGAAAAAAAAAATGGATGGATGAAAGTTAAATATGATAAACAGATGGATGAAAGTTGAATATGATAAACAGATGGATGAAAGTTGAATATGATAAACAGATGGATGAAAGTTGAATATGATAAACAGATGGATGAAAGTTGAATATGATAAACAGATGGATGAAAGTTGAATATGATAAACAGATGGATGAAAGTTGAATATGAAATTGTAAATGAGATTGTGTCCTGGTTTGAGGGCTAGTTATAGAACTTTGGTCTCAAATGCTGACCACAGTGAAGTCACTTGGATAATATGATATATTTTTGTAAAAGTTTATAACAAATGGGATGGCATGGTCAAGTGGTGGAGCACTCAAGTGTGTAGTTTGTTGGGTCTTGTCTTGAGTAAGCAAAAGTAAAATAATAAAGAGAAACTACTTTATCTGTATTATAGAATGGCAAGCTTGAATACTCTGTAAGTTAAGATTCCTCTATAGACCTAATGATCCATTGGCAGATGAAGGAAGTAGAGTTCATGTTTCTTGAACTCAGATATGAAGGGATAATGTGATCAGCACTATGCCCAGTCGCTTTTACTTTCCCTAACGTGAGTTAGGTATCCAAGAGCTGGGTGGACTCAGGGACGTTCAATTTACTTGAACCCGGATTTGAACTCAAGACTTTCGGGTTAACAGTGTAGTGCTCTACATCTAGGCCATGCCTTCCCATTTTAAATACTCAATAGTTCTACCCTAATTGCACAGTTACATTTCATCACTCCTAAGTTGTTTAGGGATGGGTGAACTGAAAGATACTTTGGCCAAAAATCTAACCACATGTCACATCAAGTAACAGATATTCTAAGTTTACTTTGTTTTTGGGGGTGGGTGGGGGGGGGGGGGTGGGGTGGAAAGGGTGGTTTGAGAGATAATACACACTAGATAAGCTAGAATTCTGTATTATCATTGCTAAGTATCAAAGAGGTAAAATGTCAACAGGACTACAGGTCAAACACTAATCGATTAGGTTACATATATCAAAAGGTAAAAAAAATGTGATCTCAAATGTTGAATGAGATTTAATTTTCAATAAATATTAGCAGTTTTTTCTTTGCTTACACAAATCTTACAATTATAAAACAGTATACAAATGCAAAGCAAAAAAATAATAAAACAAGCAAATGCACCAAGCAATAAAATATTGTAAAAATCTTTAATATTTAGTCATAATGTGTTAACTGATGTCCCAGCCAGACACAGTTCTCACACTTAAGCTACTTACAAATCAAGACAAGGGCCAGCACTCCAGCAAACAAAGGACCAGCAATTGCATAAAATCTTGGCAGGAAGAAATTGTGAATGGGTTGATCTGAGTCAACAAAAGGCTGGTGAAGAAAGAAACAAAACATTGAAATTTTAATGTCAGTGAAAGTCAATTGGTGACTTTAATTTCTATGTTTTTGATGCAGAAGATAAAGATATAGGGAGAAGTAAATGCATCGTTACATAACCAAAACAAATGGTGTTTTCACACGTATGACAACAAAATAATGGATTAGAAACAAGTAAATAAAATTGATAATATGTATGAAATTAAAATGCTACTTATTTTGTAATGCTGTTTAAGTCTAAAGGATATAGCCAAAAGTTTACAAATTATTTGTAGTATATAAAACGAGCCAACCCGCGGCGTATCATACGCCTCTATTTAGTTGTTTTATTTTCTACTTTTCAGTAATGCAAAATTTGTGAATTCGACAGTACCAATACTGCCATTGAATATATTTGCATTAAAACACTATCAGTAGCTCGTTAAGGACGATAACCCCCCCCCCCCCCCCCCGTGAAAGCAGCCTCCTCTTAGTTACCTCCCCTAAGTTTAAAATCGTGTCAAACTAAATTATCTGCCCCTAATAGCTGTCACTAAACCCGGCTCTACGATTGTAAACATTTAGCGTAAACCACAGCTCACCAGACCATGTAGGGGTGGGGGTGGTAGGGAGCGCATTTACAGCTTGGTGTTTTCTATCGTCTCCAAGAAGAGAATTATATATAAATCTATCATTAAATTCAAAGTGACTGAGCAACCCTAGTTAAAAACAGACTTACCAACACTATCACCCACACAGTGTAATATGTGAAAACAAGTCCTGAAAATGATACAAGACTCCAGCCTGCTACTTGGTCAAGCCCTGGACTCTGTATCATGCAAAACAAAAATAATGATATAAATTATAATAGATGCACAATTCACATGTACATTCATTATTAAAATTAATCATTAATCATGTTTTAATAACATATTTTAAACATAGCATACGCAAAAAAATGGGGAGAGGGTGGTATTGAAACAACGAAGCTGTTTCTTTACTTTAATGGTATAAATATAGGCAGTATTTTGAGTATAGCCTACTATAGTTAGTCTTAGACTTCACTTTTAGACTTAGATCTAGTCATTTTTTTTATTAGTGATTAGTGAGTGATAGAAATGAGTCGATGAGTTAGTCGATGCTAGATTCTAGAATCTAGATCAGATCTAGATCTAGATTTCACCGCATTTGGATAGTAATACTAATACTAATACGTTAAACAACTCACCATGCTTTAAAAAATGTAGGCTATTAGCTGCTGATATAAAACGGAAAAATTTAGGTTTGTTTTCTGAATAAGTAGATATTTTAGGCCTAAACTAGTAGGCCTAAATAAGTAAATATTAAAATAATTAATGGCAGTAAGTTTGTGTACATCTGTTTTTTTAGGAGTTCTGTATCTTCGGATCTGAAGATCAGAAAATTATATAGTCTAGATCTAGAATCTAGATCTAGATCTAACAAAACAAAGATTGCTTCCTGATAAAGGATAAAAGTAAAAGCTGGAAATATAAAATAGCCGAACTATAAATTAATTGTAAAAATAAATCTTTTTCAAAGTGTAATGTTAGTTAATAATTTAAAATAAGAATTGTACGCAAATTATAAATAAAATAATTTGAATTAATTCTCATCTTCGGAATAAAGTTTGACTTTTTAATTATACGAACAAGTATTGTTTTGATATGCTGTGTTGTTTTTGTTGTGTTCCTTCGACGTAGTCTATTTATAATTTAAACAATAAATTTCAATTATTTTAAAATACTTAAAATAGACTGTCACGATCAATGCTGCATTTATTCGGTAATAAATAGAATAATACATAGATTTCTATTACATTATTTCTTTTTAAGAATTTAAAAGTTTTCTTCAAATTTTTTGTACAAATCCTCAGGAGTCAGATCTCGTCCTCATGTGCAGTCTGAGTGTGGCTGCAGTCAATGTGTGTATGAGTCTGACTGTTGAGTGTAGTTTAGTAAACTAGATCTAGTTCTAGATTCATTAGATTCTAGATCTAGAAGTTATAAAATTATATGTGATTATCTATAAATATAAAATCAATTTAGTCATTTAAAAATAATAAAATTTTAAAAGCATGTTTTATTTGGAGTTGATGTCAGTCGTCAGATGTAGCTAAGCTAGCTAGATCTAGTAGCTACACTAGCTAGTGGCTAGAAGTAGTAGTAGTAGATCTAGTAGATATTCTAGTATTTAGGCCTATTACTATTAGACCATATTTGTAATTGTAGGCCTACTAATACTAGTACTGATTGTAGTATAGGCCAGGCCTGTTTTCAAATTAATTGCTTAGGCCTAAGGAAAAAATATAGAAACATCATATTCATTATCATGAGAATTGAAAAGTCTAAATGAAGTAATTGCAGTAGTGACTTGTCACTAGCTAGACTGTAGCTGAATCTCGGTAGATTTGAAATATGTGGTTGATTTGGAAAATGGGAAATAGTAGGGCCTATCACATTAATTTTTAATGAATAAGAAATTGGGTAATCTCACAGTAGGCCTATAGCGTCTGAAATTATCTTGGCAGATGAGACTTGATATTTGGGGGCAGCAACTCATTCAGGAGAGAAAACTCCAAAAATCAACAAACAACTAATGCTAACACAGGTCATCGGCCAAGGCGGCCATGGTGCATGATTCCTAGATGAACTTCAAGTGCCACTTCTTCGTGACAAAGGCGAGCCCCCTAGATGGAGGCATCAGGCTGTGGCCAGGCATGGCCTACTTTAATACTTTAGTACTTAATTGTGTTGATTTTATTTTCATTGAATTTTTCTTTTGTCTATCCATGTAATTATAACTTAAGTATTAATCTTTTTCTTTAGGAAGAAAGCTAGTTGATTAAAAATGGCGCATCGTCATCCATACGATCCCTACAGACCCATGTACAATGATCCCTACAGACCCAGAATGTCTTACTTGTCTGGCTATGGGCGTGGTTTGGTTCAGCTGTCACCATATAAGAATAGAATGCCTCATCCTATCCAATACCATAACCCTTACCACTTGCAGGATGATAGGAATTATTCAAGCTATGTACCAAACTCTGCTGAGAGTTGGGCAGCCAATGTTAGGAAGGAAGCTCCTGTTCATAAACAAACTCTGCCAAATAATGTCTTGGAAAATTATATTGAGGAATTACAAAGCATTTGGAAGGACCCTCGTTTGGTAGACAGTCAGTTAAAAGGAGAAGCTCTTTTTGCTAAATTGTCGGCAATTTTAAAAAGCAGCCCAAACCCATGGGAAACGGCATTTTACTTGATTACAAATGCCTCTGACTATTCACAGGCTAAAACAGTCACTTTGTCGTTTGCCATATTAACACAGTTTCAGAATTGGGTGTTGTCTTCATCGAATCATTGTCGAGGACGTGAAGAAGAATTTTTAAATGAGGATCTTCGCGTTCGCATTTTCTATGCAACTACAGGAAAACAGATGCCGTTTTTCAACACTGCTGTCAAAGCATTTCACTTAGATCATATGGGAAATGAATATTTTGTGCCTATAACAAAATGTCTACTTGATCGCAATAAACTAACAGAGGTAAATACTAACCTACCTTTTTAAATTATCTCCCATTTTGTTTAAACATTTAATCTTTAAACTAAACAGTTATCTTGTTGCCTCGATGATTTTGTTTGTGTCATGTATAATTATTGTCTTAATGAAAACTCTTTTTACTTCTACAGTGTGCTCACATTGTTTCTAAGTTGGGTCTTCAGGCCTACTTTACACAAGAAGAGGTATTTAGCCTAAAACAGTTTGAGACCAGCTTATTCTTTTAAATCTAAATCATACAAAACTTTCTAAAACATAGGTGAGATTAGCTTTAAATTTAGTTTAGTTTTGTTGATTATGCTCATTATTTTTAAATTTTTATCTGTAGATTCTTATCCCGCTACTGCTGACTGATAAGGTTAATGTGATTGAAGCTTACGTAATGGGCAAACCTGACCAGCAGGCCCAGATTCTCTCCCTTCTTGACCACCTGTGTGCCCGCAACACAGATGTCATCTCATTTGCCCAGTGAGTTTGATTCTCAGCCTTATCTTATGTCTTAAAAAATGACTTAAAAATACCTCCGTGTCTTGCTGAAGATATGTTTTTGCTTGTGTTGATGGGTGAATCCTGGCCTTGACAGTGAAATAGGCAAAATAAAATTTAAATATGATCTTGTATTGTCACACTATCCTTTTTAATAACTTTTTTGAACCACATTTATTAATTAATTTTACTTTTACATATTTTTTTTAATTTTTGATATCCATAATAACAGCTTGATTTTCAACTAAGTTTTTATTTAATAATCATGATGCTGATACTTTAAATGCTATTTTTATAACATTTAGAAAGGAAATGCTTTAAACAATATTTACCTAAATGATTCAGAAAAATATTTCTATTTTATTTATTATATTTTCTTTTCTTCTATTACAGGAGTACAGGACTAAAGACAATCAAACCTGAAAAACTAAGCAAAAAAGTATTGAGCAAGTTTGCGATGAAATTGATGAAACTTTATGATATTCCTCCTGGTAAAAATATAATAACTTTTTACAGATTTACCATTGTTTGTCACTTATGAATCACATGACGAATTCAAAATTACTATGAACTGTATAAAAGGAATACACATGTTGTACTATAATGAATTGATAAAAAATTGGATGTACTTTATCCAATAATGTTATTAATACTGTAACAATATGCTTGTAATTAGTACCAATTATGCTATGCTTACAACTTGCCTGTTGTTTATATCAAAATATAATCTTCAAATTGACACTGAAACATACTACCGCATGTCACATGATTGTGTTGAATGCATTGAGAATAATAATTATTTTGTTGTAAAATATTCATAATTTATAAAACCAATATACATTTATTATTTACAGAGGTTTGTCCAAATATCTCAGAAAATCGAGCCATGGGTGCCATTCGTTATTTGTTGTACAAACGTTACATAGAGGTACAGATACCTAATTTTGACTAAAATTAATTTCTGTCCTTTAAGCAGTAATATTTGTATGTGATTTTAGTTGTTTTTATTACACTATAATTTTGTTGGTCTGTCACATTATATTATACATAAATGTTGCTTTGTTTTAATTTTTTTAAATTTACAAAACAAATGTCTTATAAGAAATTGTTTCCTCAGAAAACAATTGGGTATGATGGATGGGACGATATGGTTGAGGTGAGTTATAAATGTAATTTCAAAGCTTTGTTGAATCAGGAGATATTTAGAATTATTGTCAATCCAATACAATTTCAACAATTATTTTTTGGTCACCTAGAGTGATGTGATCAACAAACTTTAATTGTCAACTTGAGCAGAGTTTTTAATGATTATTGATTTTAAAAAAAATTTAGAGTGCTGTAGGGAACAACTTGAGCCTAAAGCAGCAGCTGATCATGGAGCTACTCAGCTACAATGATGTGGGAGAAGCTGTGAAGTGGGCAGAGAGATACAAGCTGCCAGATACAGTTCTAGACCCCGCTGTTGTAGAGGCCAGGATTCAACACAGGTTTGTCTTAAGTTGGCTCAGTGGTAGAGCATACAGTTAACCCAACAGGCTTGAGTTTGGTTCTCAGGGTATTTGTTCTGTAGGGCAACTTAAATTCTACCCAGCTACCATAGATATCAATGGAGCCTAGGAAGGTAGAGGTGGCTTTGCATAGTGCTGAACATTAAATCCTTTCCTATGCAGAGGTTAAAGAAACAGTTGAACTATTCTTATCTGCCCCATGTGCCATCAGGCCTCAAGCTATTTCTTTGCTTATGTTTAGTAAGGGAAGCACATACTTGATCCTAAATATGTCCTTTACCAGAAAAGTTTTTAAATCCTTCCATTGTTCATTTTGTTGTAGGTTTTTCTGTTGTTATGACAATTAAATGAAGTTGTTTTGCTAAGTTCTACTTGATTTAATTTTTAATACAGTATCAGTTTTAAAATTTATAATTTGCATTGTGATGTTCTTAGGCCTAACTATGAAAATCTCCAGTGTTTTTATTTAAATCAAAATAATGTGACTTAGCAGCTGTAATGTGTCCTTAGAGAAACAAGCCAGTATCAAGTGATGTTCTTAGGCCTAACTATGAAAATCTCCAGTGTTTTTATTTAAAACAAAATAATGTGACTTAGCAGCTGTAATGTGTCCTTAGAGAAACAAGCCAGTATCAAATGATGTTCTTAGGCCTAACTATGAAAATCTCCAGTGTTTTTATTTAAAACAAAATAATGTGACTTAACAGCTGTAATGTGTCCTTAGAGAAACAAGCCAGTATCAAGTGGAGCATCCTAAGGAAGTGGAGACAGAAGAAAGCTGGGACATGGACAGCACTGACAACCTCTACTACCAGTTCCCACTGTCACAAGAGCAGATTACTCTGGTGGACAACAGAGAGAGACTTGAGGCTTGCCTACAGAGAATTGCACAGGTATTTAAATAAAAGTACATAAAGTGTCATCTTTAGACAGTTTTGTGTTACAAGCAAACACAAATAATGTTTTACAATAAGAAAGAATGCCAAGCTTTGAAGATTTACTATGCATTGTCAAAATGTAGTTCAGTCACAATAAACTTGGCATATGGCAATCTGATAAGTTATAAAAATGATGAGATAGTTAACCTTTATAAAATTGGAGGCGTGGTGATCGCTATGAATAAATACTTAATTATTAAGTTTTTCTAATCATTTTAATAAATATTAATTAATCACTGTCGAAAAAAGAGACAATGCATATATTTTATTTGTGTAATATTTTCTATATTTAATTTTTTTTTTACGTAATTTAATTTTTAGCCCCAAACTTTTGAAATGAAATATCACATATTGTTTGCCTGCAGCCTGAGACAATGATTGGCATTGACTCCGAGTGGAAGCCCTGCATGGGTACGACCCCAGAGAGAGTCTCGCTGCTCCAGCTAGCTGTCAGTGACCACATCTTCCTGGTCGACTTCATGCAGCTGAAGAACCTCCTGCACGACGAGGACTGGGTCAACATAGCCACAGCCATTTTTTGTGACGACAAGGTTTTAAAAATAGGTGGGAGATTTACAGGTTTTTTTCTTATACCCATATTGTAGAATTTTCTTGTAAATTATTTCTACAAAAACAAATTAATTTAACACCGTTAGACGACGACAAGGTTTTAAAAATAGGTTCGATATTTACAGGGTTTTCTTATACCCACAATGTAGAATGCTGTTGAAAATTATTTCTACAAAATTTTTTAATTTAACACCGTTAGGCGGATTGACATTCCGTCAAGCTGTATTAATATTGAAGAACATGTTTGCTATCATTGTTATTCAACCCTGTGTTTTTATTACCAACCTGTAACTCAATATTATCCCATTAGTTATAAACTAACTCTTCTCTGTTTGCAATTTGATTTTATATTCTTGGTTATCTAAGTAAATAACTACCATATATCAAAACACTTTAAAACCAAGGGACCTTTAACTAAAAGGGAAAAAAATTGGATATTATATACAAAGAAGTTTAAGCAAAAGTTGCACTATCTTTTATAAATATTTTATTCTAAATTGGATTTCATTAAAAGGTCATTATGCTTATAATTGGTATTAGGAAAGTTTATGCTTTATTTTAAAATGACCTTGTAGGTTATGGACTTGATACAGATCTACGGATGCTATCTAAAACACTACCTTGTATTAGAGAGCCCATTCTTAAAATGGTCAGGGTCGTAGACTTGGAGAAGCTGGCTAAAAAGGTAACACCAGGTTTTTTTTAGTGGTAGAAGGATTGAATAATACAACAAAATCTAAATACAGTGGCACTGATAATCAGGAACTCTTTTTAAAAAAAAAGTATAATGGTGACATTACATGACCATGGAATTATTTTTTACTGTCGTCATTTACATGCTTGAATTGATTTTCTTTTCTTAACCATAACTGGGATCTCTTTAAGTTTTTAAAGAGTGAAGCATCCTTAAAATTGTCGCATTTTAAAATAAATATTATCTTATTAATTATGTATGGACACACAATAAAAATATTGAAAATTGCATGTTTCAGATCATTTCTGATACTAATGAAGCCACAGCAAGCACTTCACAGCCTACTGAAGATGAAAGTATGTACATTTTAATTTAGAGTTTGTTCAAAGAAGTTGTCTTTTCTTTTTCTATAACACATTTTAAAATATCTTGAAATATTGATAATGTGTCATACAAAATGAGTTGGTGAAAATCGTCAGTACATTTTTTGCAACACTTTTAAAATCTTATTGATGTGGTTTCACGTAGGTGCAGTCACTGACGAGGACCCTAAAGAGACGAGGCCGACACAGAGTGATCCCTTTCACAAACAAGATGAGAAGGGCTTGAGCTTGCTGGTCAAGAAGACACTGGGCAAACCCCTCAGCAAGGGTGAGCAGATGTCCAACTGGGAGAAACGCCCCCTCAGGCAGTCACAGATCACTTACGCAGGTGAGGGTCACACAGTAGTACCTGACTCCAAGTCAGGGAAAGCAAAGGCAGCTAGGCTAGTGCTGACCATGCAACCCCATTATTTTATCAGTGCTATTCTCCATTGGGAACTCAGATTTTTTAAATAGATCTGTAGTTTTAGTATTATAGATCTGAAGTTTTAGTATTATAGATCTGAAGTTTTAGTATTATAGATCTGAAGTTTTAGTATTATAAATCTGTAGTTTTAGTATTACCAATTAAATAACCATTAGGTAGATAAAGTAGAGTTCATATTTCTGTGGCTGAAAGGATATCGTGGTCATTTTGGGTTAGCATTCAAGGGTTCTACCATTTTAACCATGCAATTTTATATTTCAGCAGTAACATTTATCCTATAATTAAAATAAAGATTGGCATACATATCTGAAGATAAACTTTCTAACTTTGAAGATTAAGTTTACCCTTATGTTAGTCTGACTTAGTATTTACCTTTACCCTTTTTTTTTACAAACTTTTAAATAATGTTGGTCTCTTTTTTTTTTATTTACCTGCACGCTCTATACAAAATGTACTCACAAACATTACAGCCTTGGATGCGTATGTGCTGATAGAAGTCTACAAGGCCCTTCTGCTTAAAGGTCAAAGTTTAGGGCTTAGCAGGTCTGAGCTTGAACCACCAGTTTCTCTTAAGATGACAACACGAATGGACAGAAAGAAAAAGATGGCAGCTAGTGCAAATAAATATCCAAAATCAGTAAGTTTTTAAAATACAGTAAAGAAACAATGTGTTTTATAATAACATTTTTTATTTATATAACAATACTAATAGTTATATTTCATTAAGTTTAAATACAAATTCAGTAAAATATCTTTGTAAATAGTGTTTGAACCATGTCATTAAATGGTATTACAAAACCAATAGGTTATTTAATTTAAAAGTGAAAATCAACAAATATCTATTTAAATTGCTTAGTGGAAATTAACAGTTACTAAAAGGAATAGATGTGGTATCACAAATGCAAGTCATTGTGAAATGTAACACATAATTTAATGCATACATCAATTATCATGTCACAATTTACAAAATATTAGGTAGAATCCAGTTATTGTTGTGTTAAAAACACCAACTGATAATTAATAGCTATAGAATATTCTGTCTTATTTCATGAAAATGCATCTAATAATAGTCCTATAATGGCAAATTAAACTCTGCTTTGTAAGAATGTATTTCATGAATGCACAGTAGTACTGTTGAAATTCGCTAATGGCCTAAACATTTGACATCAGAAACAGCCGTCCAGTTTTGTCGCAGGTGGTGTCAAGTCTCCCAGTGACCTGCGTGTTGTGTGCGACACCATGCTGCAGGGACTTGGCAGCCAGCTGCGGAGCTGTGGGGTGGACACTGTCATCTTGAGCAGCACACAGAGGCACTCTGATGCAGTAAAGGTTGGTGCCATTTGTTTATCACAATTTTATGTTCGGTCTGGTTATTAGTAAAGCATACACTAGTATGTGGATCTGAGATGTGAAACCAATACAGCAGTCACCATGATGTAAAGGGCCCATGCCATTTAGGGACCCAAAAACTGAAATAAATAATAAATATTAAAATGTACATATGTCATTTTTGATAAAATGAAATTGAAGGAACAAGAGGGAACTTTACCCACTGCCCCCTCATGTAAAGATTACCATATATTTGACCCAAAAAATGCCACATGTATGACAATCACATATATGGCTTATAACAAAATGTAACTCTTGCATTAGATAAAAGCATATGTGTGCAAGAGGAGCATAATGTATCAGTGGGTGCTGAATGTATTGACAAAGTGCATAAATAGCTAGAGATTTTATACAAGCGCTTGATCTATTGTGGGAACATAATATTCTAAAGGAGCTTAAAATTGCCCAGAGGGTGATTAATGCAAGCTGGGAGCTTATTGAACTCCCACAACACAACCTTAGCAAATGACAACCCCTTTTGAGAAGAGCCTATATTGTCACAAGTGTAGTTGACTGAAACTATTGGGGTATAATGGGGCCCTATAGGAGTTAACCTTATAGAATATTATTGTCAGGAATAAGGAGGCAGTCTGCTAAAAGCAGTTCACATATTTGTCAACTTTTATTGTGCCTATTAAAGTTCTAGTTTTTAAAACTTTTTTTACTTTAAGCTATTAAAACTATCAGGTATTTTAATTAATATGTAATATTTTGCACAAATGTTTTTCTGTTCCAGATTAGCAGAAGTGAAAATCGCATAATTTTGACTTCAGGGAAAGTGTATGATCAGGTATGTAAATAACACTGTCCATCCTTATTCATAAATAAACGCAATTCTCCAGAATGGAAATTGCGCTAAAAACCAATACGACTATATTATTTTGTGGACCAATATTTTGTGTACTATTATATTATTCTGTGGACCAATATTTTGTGTACTACAATATTATTCTGTGGACCAATATTTTGTGTACTACTATACTCTTATGTGGACCAATAGTTTGTGTACTACTACTGCAGGTTGTCAGTGAAGTGGGAGCCAACCAATGTTACCGTGTTCCCCATGACATCAGTGCCAGAGACCAGTGCCTAGAGGTTCTCAAATATTTCAATGTCAGGGTCACCAAAGAGGACATTTTTACTCGATGTGCTGTGAGTATGATAAATTTTCATATAATTTATTTACAGTTATGTTTATTTTTTTTAAAATTAAACTATACTGATAGCCAATTTTTAAACATTATAAATTATCTTTTCCAAATTATTATTAGTGCCAGCAAATAACAGTTCTAAAAAAATTATTTTATTCTCATGACATTTTGTCATGAAGTTAAATCAATAAAATTGATAAAAATATGCAACTTTATTATTTATTTCATTTGCTATGTCTAGACTTAATTTAAATAATAATTCAGTCATCTTGTCAAAGCAAGTTTAATACTAGTAATAACATTTAACGATTTTAGAGGAAAAAGTATTAATTTCATTTTAATGAAATGCTTGATGACTGTTATTTAATTATTTTATGTAGTTACAGATTCTTATCTTTAAAAAGCATGAATTTAGATAAAATGTATTAACTGTTATAAAGGGACTGAATAGATGGTTGTACTTTACCAGAGTAGCCTCCCTTCCCCAGGCCTGCAACTGTTCAGATTTTGTGAAGATACCCAGCACAGATATGGACATGCTGTACAGCTATCACCTCCAACAACAGCAGTTCAGTGGGCCTAGTTCTAGCCAACAGTGTGACAGTCTTCCTACATACAGCATAGATCAAAGTTCACGGTCAAAGTTCTTGAACTACGGCATTGACCCTGTGTCCATCACCTTACTTCACAACAGAGCCAGAATTCAGGTAGAAATCACTCATGCTCTTTGTTTTAATTTTTTTCATTAATTTTTCTTAATTACAGTTATCATCTGTGGACTGCTTACTTACGGAAGTATTGTTGAGGGATTATTAATTTTCATCTATTATTTTGGGACTGGTTGTGAATTTACTGTTATAATAACTGTATTGCTTATTAATTTGCACTTATGATTATATAGATAAGTTTTTAAAACATGGAGGTACATGGATTTCTTGTTAATTTAATTTATTATTTAAGCTTTGATAATTTTCCATACTCAGCGTGATAGATTTTTATGCCTTTTAATAAAAAGATATGTATTCAAATATCTTTCAACATATGGAAAGTAAAAAAAATTTATGGTAGAGTTTGTTTTCTTTGATGACTTGAGCTTCTAACAGATGTGTGTGAGCCTAGTAAACTTTGTGCCCTGCTTAGTTACCCATCAGAGTTGTTGGACTGATCCTAAATACTTGAACCAGTTGCCTTGAGCAATCATGTGTTATACCATTCCACCTTTTTGTCCTACTAAGTGCATAGATAAAACCTCAGCAACCTTTTATGATATGTTGCCAGCTTGAATGTGGACTGCATTTCATTGTAGTCTCACATTGATTTGAACTTCTGAACTCTAGGAATTATTTTATCTTGCAACTAGTCTCTAATTTTAAACTTCCACCCACAGATGGAAACCATACCCAAACAGGAAGTGTTCTCATCAATCCCAGAGTTCCTCATCTGCTCCAGTTGTGGCAAGGTGTACTGGGAAGGATCCCATCACAGCAAGGCTTGGTCCCAGTTTGAGAACATCCTGACAATGGCGGACACAAGACCAGAGGAGCTGTTCCTTGAAGAGGATCCAGATGAGGACTGGCAGTGACCCGTTGGATGACCTTTGATGGCGCATGATGACAGGGAGAGCCAGGCTTAGCTTGACTAGAATTCATAGCTATACCATAATCACGGGGGTCATCTTGTAACAGGGAAAGTCAGGCGTAGGTAGAATGTAGTTCATTGCTACACTAGTTACACGGGTCATATTGTAACAGGAAAAGTTAGGCGTAGGTAGAACGTAGTTCATTGCTACACTAGTTACACGGGTCATATTGTAACAGGGAAAGTCAGGCTTAGGTAGAATGTAGTTCATTGCTACACCAGTTACACGGGTCATATAATAATAGGATAAGTCGGGTGCAGTTAGGCTTTTAATCATTGCTACACAAGTTTTACAAGGCAGCTGTTGTGGAATATGAAAAATTTAATAATCAACAAAAATATGGTGGTCGTGGTCAGTTTTTGTAAATAAGCTAAGAATTATTACCTGTGTGAAGCACACTTTTGTGTAAGTTTTTATCAGATCAAATCTGTTGTTTTGATCATTCAAAGCACACCTTTTTAATACAAGTGGACAATATTGAATTTTATAATAAATCAAAATGTGTTTTATATATAATTCAGTAGCATACATAATCTACAACTGATCATACATAAATTTCTTAAAAATAAATACTACCATTTCTTGTATAAGCTCATTAAGTTAAATGGTTCCTGTTTATTTTTATTAAAAAAATTGATGGCCAATCAGTATGTTTGGTTAAATACAATTTCATGTCAGGATTAATCTGTAAGAATTCAATGACGATGATAAATTATGTAAACCTTTTTTTTAACCTGCGGAAGAAATACAAGGTAATAAAAATAGAATATGATTACTATTGTGTTCTATTTTTTGTGTGTGTGAGTGCTTTCTTCATTTCTCAACCAAAATGGGGTTTCACATTGCCTTTGAATATGAGTGCACAGCCTTAAATTATTTATTTATATCTTTTAAGTCTTTGAAAATTGATAAAAACGAGTGTAAGGGGGTTGAAGGTCAAGAATGTTACCTGGTGATTGGTTATCAGAACGGAATTGCGTAGAATTTTTACATGTGCAATTCAGGATAAATTGTTTAACTGAAATCAGCCATATCTACAATATGTAAGGGAGGTAATCAGCTAAACTGAATATCATGTTTTTTCTCCCCTGATAATACTTTTCTAACCTCATCTTTCAAAAATAAATGCCTAGATATCTATCTATATATATAATTCTCTTCTGGGAGCCGCTAGAAAACAAGCTGCAAACGCGCCTAGAAAACAAGCTGTAAACGCGCTCCCTACCTCCCCACCCCTACATGGTTTTAGTGAGCTGTGTTCACTCTAAATGTTTACAAGCAGAGCCAACGATTTTAAACGTGGGGGGAGGGGGGGAAAGGAAGGGGGGGGGGGGGTTATGGTCCTTTGGTCCTTAACGAGCTACTTATAGTGTTTTAAAGAAATATTTTCAGTGGCAGCGTTGGTACTGTCGAATTCACAAATTTTGAATTACTGAAAAGTAGAAAAAAAACAACAACTAAATAGCGGCGTATGTTATGCCGCGGGCCGGCTCGTTTTTTTTATTTGACCACTGCAGATTTTTTGGCATCTGTTCAACTTGCTAAGTGTCTGGTAAAAGCCTTGGGAAGATTGAAATGTTTTTAATAAGTTTGTAATAGATTTCTCTGTAGACTTGCAGCAGCTGTACAGTTGGTGACATTATAAGCACTTATTTCATTAAACAAAGTGATCCAAACTGATAGAATGTTCACTGGCAAATTCCAGTATGATGGTAGGAAATAATCTGGTCATAACCATAGGCGAGGACAGGGTCAGTGGCGTAGCTACCGTAAAGCTAGCGTAAGCAAGGCATAGGGGCCCAAGGCAAATAGGGCCCTTTTTCGAAAGTTTGAGGGGGTGTGCAAATCGAAAATCTGAGGGGGGGGGGGATGCAAATCGAAAGTTTGTCCACGGGAGCCGGGAAGGGTCGCTACGCCTCTGAGGGGCCCACTAACACTTTTTGCATAGGGGCCCAAAAATCCTAGCTACGCCACTGGACAGGGTTTTTATTGTTTATAGTTCCCGTCTTGAGTACAACGTTAAAAATACAGGGAGTTCACAATCGATACTCATAGGGGGGGGTGGACTTTAATGACGAGGGGTAGGTGGGATCGGGATAATGCAGAGGCTTAGCGAGGGGGGGGGGGACATATATCCCAGTGCACCGACCTGGGGGGGGGGGGGCGCCAAAATAGGTTGGAAAAACAAATTGAAAGTTTGAGGAGGGGTGCAAATGAAAAGTTCGAGGGGGGTGCAAACGAAAAGTTCAACGGGGTGCAAATCGAAAGTTTGTCCCCGGGCGCCAGGAAAGGTCGCTACGCCTCTGGGATAATGGTATTAGGCGAGGCGGTCCTGTACCTCCCGTGCGGCATTCGACAGTTGCTGTGGAGTCGAGTGGTAGCCACTGGTTAACTCTGGGCGCCAAACTACACAGCCAAAAGTGACACTAAAGTCGATTTTTTTTCGCCCCCCCCCTCACCCGTGTTGAAGTCATAAATGGTGATCACTAAATATAGATTCTAGTGGAGGCTGGTGTGACAATAGAAACTGGCGTGTCTGGCGACGTGGTTTGTGTGTAGTTTACCCGAAATCGCTCACTGTAAAGAATGTGTAGTGAGATTGTGTGACGTCTGTGTTTGATGCAATTGTGGGTGTAGCACAGTGGCAAATACAAGGTCATCCAGTACTCGTGTTTGTTTTGACGAGTGCCTGGGATAGTAAGAGTTCATTGTGTGTAGTGTGACACAACATTCTGAGATGTCATGCGCCGTGTAGTCCATCTGTTAATGTAGAACAGGCGCGTATCATTTGAACTGAGACCTAGAATTTAGGAATTCCAATAAAATGTTGCTCATATTTCATGTGTTCGGATGACTTATCGTTCTCTTTGCCATGAAACAACGCCGATCTACACAACAGCATTGCATTGATGACGAGGGTTCCAATTAAATGGTGCTCGTATTTCATGTCTCTGGATAAGTTATCTTTCTTAAGGACGTGAAACAACGACGACCTACACAACAGCATTGCATTAGCGACGAGGGTCGAGGTAAGTTTTGTATACTGTCATTGCTTAGGATATTTAAAATTTATTAGGTCCTACCTTTTTTAAGTTGTTACTTTTTCGTATACGTCTATAGGAAATATACTATATAGATTAGATACTAGATAGTATAGGTCTATATAGAAAAGCGTGGGTCTCTTCTCAAATATTAGTAAAGGTATCCAATAGGTACTAAAGTACTAAAGTGACCCACGCTTTTCTTTATAGTTATTTAAATAGTAATCTATAATTTATTTTCTACTTTTTAGTGCATTATTACATAAAAGCTTGTTATTAAAACGTTTTTTTAATGATTTTTTTACCCCCTCCTCTTGTAGGCGTAGGCCTACTGTCATAATAAAATACTTAAAACAAACTTTTTAAAAAACCACGTTTTTCTTGTGGACTAAAAAGTAGAAAATAAATTTTTCTTCCGACCCTAGGGGATCTACCAATGACTGCTCGTAGATTTTGTGCTTCCTCGAGCTGTGCAGGTTCTTGTGATGATTGTTCATACATTTGATGACAAAAAACGTGGCTACGTTTTCGCTTTAATCATAAATCTGCCCGACCCACGTTTTTTGTCATAAAAAAAACCGTGTTAAAAAATTAACTGGGGCAACATGTATATTTATTTTTTGTTAAGCGCGACAACTCTTTTATACTGTCGACAGCATCATCCAAGCTTGGTTACTTCCCCTTAAGAGAGGATTATAATATCTGAATATGTGACTATGTGATAAGGGTATGTCATGCCACCCCCCCCCCCCCCCTCCCAACACGGACAATATAGAACACAATATTAAAATCAAATATGAAATAAATAATTTAATCATCGTCCACCCACACTAAGGTAAATAGATGGGGCGAGTGGTGTGTGTGTGGAGGGGGGGGGGGGGGAGGGGGTGACTATGAAGTAAAAACAATCGGTAAAATAAGCTTCCTCGTTAGAGGCATCTTATTTATTTAATAAAATAACATCAAGTTTCAAAGACTAGTTCTCTTTTTGCAATATCGTTTGAACGTATGGGAAAAAATTCTACCTTCCTTTTAAAACATATTAAAGAAATAATACATAAATTCTAAATTGAAACGCGCTGGAAGTTATGTGATGTTGTATTACATTTTTAAAACAAGTTACGAGAAAGATTTCAGAATTATACCCTATGTACTTCACAATGTCGATGGATGCTTTAGTGATACAGAACATAGTTTTAAAAAGTTCTAAGTTTGTTACCAAATATATACTGATATATGTGTATGTTGTCTGGTGACTACAGTTAGATCGGTTGTGTGATGACGGAGTTTTGTGTGTACGTGAAAGTGCTACGTGTAAACAATGTGTAGTGAGCTTGTCTGACATTCGTGTATGTTCGATGGGTGGGTGTAGGACAGTGTCTAGTGCAAGGTTAACAAGTGCTGGTGTGTTTTGACATGTGGGTGGCTGAGCTAGTGTTCAGGGGACGAACAATGAGAGATGGGAAAAGGTAAACCACTGGTGGCACGGACTATGGAGGGAGGGGGGTGTGAAGGAGAATAGATTAAACTTAACACGCATGTCAAAACCTATGACATGGTGTGTTCAACAGCTATTTTACTTTTTATTTTTGATATGGGAAATTTCTTAACGTGTGTTGGCTATTGAAAAGACTTCCCAAGATAAATTAGCTCAACTGTATCGCTTTGCTGTTTTCGGTAGAAATATTAAATTGTGTAAGTTGACTGGATTCTGTTGTTCATTCTGTGTGTGTAGATTCTGTGTGGGGATTATGATTTGTTCGTGGGATCAGCAAGGACTGTTTATTTCTGGACATTGCTTCTATGTAATTAATAGGACCCATCACCAAAAAAACCAACAACAGAGGAAACACCAACAAGGCTCCATCAATAAAAGGCCCGATCAACTAGAGGAACAATAAGCTAGAGGACCCATCAGCTAGTGTACCCATCAGCTAGAGGCTCCATCTGCTAGATCAACAAGATGATCAAACACAATGAAAATCAGTAAGTGCGTAGCGGGCGTGTATATGTATACAGTAAACAAAAAACAAAATATTATAAACAAACTACCACAAACCAACGAACATAAGTTACCACCATTAACTGACAACAGACCAACGAACAACAACTAACCCATTAACAGACAACCAACCAAACATAGACCACAAAATCACTTACTTTCAAATGACAAACAATTAGGACGTCATTATACCTCCCAGTCTACAAGTAGGACATCATTACACATTAAGCATGTAAGTAGGGCGTCATCACATATTCCAGTACATAATTAGGACGTCCCAGCATACAATTAAGATGTCATTACACCTCACAGCTTACCATACGAACGTCATTAAACCCCCAAGCCTACAAGTAGAACGTCATTACACTTCCCAGCTTACAATTAGGACGACATTACACATTCCATCAAACCATCGGGACGTCATTGCACATTTTAGCATATAATTAGGACCTCATCACCCATTACAGCACACACGTAGGACGTCATTAGACATTCCAGTACATAATTAGGACGTCATTATATATCCCAGCATACAATTAAGACGTAATTACACCTCCAAGCTTACACGTAGGACATCATTCCACACTCCAGCATAAAAGTAAGTCAACCTTGCACCTCCCACCATACATTTAGCACGTCATTACACATTACAGCATACAATTAGCACGTCATTACACATTACAGCATACAATTAGCACGTCATTACACATTACAGCATACAATTAGCACGTCATTACACATTACAGCATACAATTAGCACGTCATTACACATTACAGCATACAATTAGCACGTCATTACACATTACAGCATACAATTAGCACGTCATTACACATTACAGCATACAATTAGCACGTCATTACACATTACAGCATACAATTAGCACGTCATTACACATTACAGCATACAATTAGGATGTCGTTTCACATCCCAGCATTAAATATGGACGTCATTATACATCTTAGCATACAATTAGGACGTCATTGTACATCTTAGCATACAAATAGATGTTTGGTTTTAAACATTCCGGCATTCATTTAGAAAGATGTTACACGTCCCAGCATACAATTAGGACGTCATTACACATCCTAGCATACAAATAGATGTTTGGTTTTAAACATTCCAACATTCAATTAGAAAGATGTTACACATCCCAGCATATAATTAGGACGTTATCAACATTCTACCATATAATTAGGACTTCATTACACCCCCCAGCTTATAAATAAGACGACATTACATATTCTTTCATACAATTAGAACGCCATTACATATTCAAGCATACAATTAGGACGTCATCACACATTACAGCATACAACTAGGACGTCATTATACATTTAATAATATAAATATGACGTCATTATACAATCACGCATACATATCGGATCATTAAACATTCTAGCATACAATTAATACGTCATTACACATCCCAGCATAAAATAAGAACATCATTAATATTCCATCATACAGTTAGGATGTCATTACATATTCCAGCATATAAATGGGACGTCATTACACCTTGCAGCATACAAGTAGGACGTCATTACACCTTGCAGCATACAAGTAGGATGTCATTACACCTTGCAGCATACAAGTAGGATGTCATTACACCTTGCAGCATACAAGTAGGACGTCATTAATACCGCCTGCCCCCATGTCCCGGTAAGACCTCACAAAACAGCTTTTCATATTTATGTATTTTAAATTGGATTTTTTTTTAAATAAAATTATCTTTCTATCAATTTGTCTTTGATTAGGATCAACATTGAGTAAGACAGATCTGCTTTTATTTCGACTTAAAATAAAACATGTTAAATTTATTCAATTCTACATTTTTACTTTCTCGTATATACGTAGTATAGAGAAAGTATTGTAATCGTACAAAAAAAAATCGAGATTTTTACAAATCTCGACGTTTTACACCTCAATGATACGGAAAAACATAATTTTGCAATCTTGTCCGTATGTCTGTGTGTGTGTGTGTGTCTGTGTGTGTGTCTGTGTGTGTGTCTGTGTGTCTGTGTGTCCGTGTGTAAACACGATAACTTGAGTACCGTTACAGCTAGGTTGATGAAATTTCATATATAAGTATTATATCAAAATCGTAGAACCGTATCAACTTTTGAGCGATTTCCAACAACCGGAAGTGGTACTTTTTCTACTTTGAGTACTATTTCAGATAGATAAATGAAATTTCACATGTAAGTAAAAGATCTAATTCTCTACCTTCTGTTAAATTTTGAGTAATTTCCGTTGACCGGAAGTAGTAATTTACGCTACTTCCGATTTCTCAAAAAACTAATGTAAATTTATTAAGTACTAATACTATTGCGCACTATTATACACACCTTTATTAGGCGTTCGCTTGGTGCGCAATTGTTTTTTACTGAGATTCTATTCTATTTTTAAAAGTTTCAGTATTTAAAATGGATTAAAAATCATAACTATATCCCCAGTTACCATCCACTGTTGTTTTATATAAGAATATTCGAGAAAGTTTAGGGGAGATCACTACCGGTTTATTTTTAAATGCGAGAGTGGGACATCACACTACTTGAACCATCTACCACTACTCATAACTGTTCGGTCCCCCCCCCCCCCCTCCCCCTTTCGCTAATCCCGCTAGGCAGTGTTTCTTCCAGACTTTTTTCTCCGGGGGGGCACTTGAAATCTTCGGGGGGGCGGTAAACTTTCTTCGGGGGGGGCGGACACTGTTAAAAGTATATAATTTCTATATAAATTATATAAATTTCATTTCGTTCGGGGAGGCGGTAAAAATTTTTCGGGGGGGCTTCCCCGAAGAGATGCCTGGAAGAAACTCTGCCGCTAGGGCCGTAGCCTACTGTCATAAAATTAACAGGGGCAATAAAAATGTTTTCTTTGTCAAGCGCGACAACTCTATTAATACTTTCAACAGCGTCATCCAAGCTTAGTTACTTCCTCTTAATAGAGGATAATATTTGAATATGTGTCATGCACGGACAATATAGAACGCAATATTAAAATCAAATATGAAATAAATAATTTAATCATCGTCCACCCACACTAAGGTAAATAGATGGGGCGAGTGGTGTGTGTGTTTGTGGAGGGGGGGAGGAGGGGGGGGTGACTATGAATTAAAAACAATCGGTAAAATAAGCTTCCTCGTTAGAGGCATCTTATTTATTTAATAAAATACAAGTTTCAAAGACTAGTTATCTCTTTCTTTGTGAGTTGTTTAAGAAGCATGGGGGGTCACCATCTTTTTAAAACATATCAAAGAAAAGAATACGTATAGAAACGCGTTGTATTTATGTGATGTAGTATTACATTTTTAAAACAAGTAACGAGAAAGATTTCCGAATTACACCCTAGGCAGGGGCGTTGTGTTGGGGGTGCTGACCGCACTAGGTGACACCATTTTGTGGGGTGACACCAAGGAAAAAATTGGAAAATATATAGATCGTTCCAGTTAAATGAATGATTAATTAGAAATAAATAGTCTTCTTTAATACACAAATTAAATTGTGTAAAATTGTGTGGTTTCTGTGTGTGGATGGTGTTTTTAGAATATGATTTGTTCCTGGAATAAGCATGGACTTTATTTCTTAACATCTTCTCTATGTAATCACCAGGACCCAGCAAGAAAAAACCCAACAACATGAGGAAACATTAACAAGGCTCCATTAATAAAAGGACCGTTCAACTAGAGGAACCATTAGCTAGAGGACCCATCAGCTAGAGGACCCATCAGCTAGAGGACCCATCAGCTAGAGGACCCATCAGCTAGAGGACCCATAAGCTAGAAGACCCATCAGCTAAAGGACCCTTCCGCTAGAGGACCCATCAGCTAAAGGACCCTTCTTCTAGAGGACCCATCAACACGATGATCAGACACGACAAAAATCAGTAAGTGCGTACTGTAACATGATGCATGGTTGGGCACTTCGACAGAGGAAGCTGCATGGTAGAAGCTCATGAAGATTTTTTTCCTCAGTTCTTCTACATCTGCACATTTACTGGCTACTGCCTTCTTATAATACCTTTGGAGAAGGTTCATCTTTGCCTGTAAATTGAGGAATATTTTTAAAAATTAAAATATGTTTACAAAAAAAAAATTGTCACTGTAGCAAGATATATAAAATTGAAAATTCTGACAATATTTGAAAAGGCAGTGGCGGAACTAGAAAAAAAAGGCCCCCCCGCAGAATTATTTTTTGGGCCCCTATATATATATATATATATATATATATATATATATATATATATATATATATATATATATATATATATATATATATATATATATAAAGTTGAATTAAATGTTAACAATGCTGGCAGTTCATTTCTTGGATCTTAGGGCGCGGGTTTGTACACACTACCAACTAGTCACGCCAAGGCATGCCGTTAGTCCCTCGGTGACGGCCCAGGTGTCAGGGGAGTCACGGGGCTTTTGGAGCTACCGGTTACATTACTGCACGGGTGATGGGCGCGACACATTGTTTCTTCCGGCAGAGCTCCCCCCCCCCTCCCCTCCCCCGAAAACAGTCTACCCTGGAAGAAACATTGGTGCAACACTTGATTAGATTTAGTCATCGAGTGTTGTAGCGAGACTTATTCCTAGTGTTGTGGGAACTTTTAAACGACTGCCTGTGGGGGCCAACTTGCTCATATGTGATGCGCTCAGGATGACACTGCCGCCGGTTGTATTCAAGTAGTAACCTCATCCGCTTATGCAGGATCACGGGGCGCAAAATCACATATTTCCGTTAGGCGTCCCCACTCCAATATGTAAACAAATGTTAGGCCTATGACAGAAACCTTTGCGGGGCTGTACTCAACAGCTTCCCAAGTTTTCATGGCGATTGGGTGAATGATGCAGTAATGCATAATAGGCAGAAACATGTTTTTCACATGTAGAACTGTATGTGATGTGGCTAGGTCACGCGTTGGATAACCTTCTGATATAGGGGAGGGGGGGGACTAACAAAAAGCCAGACCCTCACACACTCACACCTCAATGACGTCATTTATAAATAGTAATTGACTATTAATAATGTTCAATTAATTCTAAACGTTCTAATTAAGTTCTAAATTATATAAAAAATAATCTTACCTGCCCTGTTATGTGAGTTAGATGTGCCTAATACTATGAAAATAAATTAATATCTGTTGACTAGATCTAGTGCTGTCTAGTGTCTGACAAAATGTGCTGAAGTGGTGAATCGTACGGTTAGGAAGTAGTTCATAAACGATACATTTATCTCCTCGATACTTGTGAGGTTGAGAAAGAGGGATGGGATAGGGGTCGGCTCGGGGAAAAAACTTGAAAGAGACAACAAAACGCCTTGATCTATGTACGTCAGCATCGCCCATTGGAAAACTTACTCAGGGGAGATAATTCCAAGTATAGGCCTTAAAAGTTTACTATGATATTTCTTGTAAAAGCAAAAAGTAAACGTATATAAAACTGAAGTTTCTAGTATTATATTATTTTTTTATTATTTGTAGGATACAAGATAGTACAGGATACAAATTCAACCACTATCACAAACACATATTAACATTGAAAAATGTACAATGGATTTCGGGTCCCTTACCAATGCCGCAAAGAAGAATCGCGCATTATCAAAGCACACTTCATATGTAGCGGCTTTTCGTGCTATGGACTTTGTTGTTTTTTAAAAAAAAGAATTTTGCCGGCGACAGCGTGTGTTTGATTGTAGGGAAATAGAACTCGGCCTTGACGATGGTTAAAAAATACAACTATAAATAACTGTTTTAAATATGTAAAAAAATTTGTCGACAATTTTTGAACCCCCTTTTTGGTCCCCATCCCCTGCCCCATCCGCCACAGTACACATTACGTGTCCTCTATTTAGCTATCAAAGGGGGGGGGGGGGCAACGAGTCAAAGAAGTCATTCAAATTTGAAGAGCTGCCTATATTTTACACTGTAGTTTGTGTAATGGATTTTATCTTTTGCGGAAGAGCGTGGTATAGTGACTGTAAAATAAAGATAATCGTACCGCAGCTACAGTGTTTTTCTTTTATAAACCAAATATTAAGGCAAAAATGCACGAAAATTAAATTCAAAATTTTAAAAAATATTAATTTTGGTCAGCCGTGGGCCCCTAAACGCCCCCCCCCCCCCCCGCGCATTGCGGGGTCTGACCGGACTGTAGTTCCGCCCCTGTTCATCAGGTAAATGAACAACTACTGACTAGTGTCTTTAACAAATTGTGCAGAAGTGGTTCAGTAGTTCGTTAATCTATGCATTACATCTTATTGTAAGAGTAAGGGTGTGGTGAGGGGTAGAGGTGAGGGGTAGGGGTGAGAGACTGAGAGGGGGAGGGGAGAGAGTTGGGAAGGTTCATTGGAAGGGACAAGAAAGCGCCGATAAACATCTACATCAATAGTGCCGACTTTTTCCGGTCGCCTAGAAGACCAGGATAGTCGCCGCAACATTTCCCCAGCCCGATTTCAAAGACTTCTTTGAAGTTGTCTATATGTCTGGCGGTCTCTCGAGTTATAGTCTGTGCATTTTTCTCAAAGACGTTTGCCGACTATCGTGTTTGTTTGTAACTGTAGAAGAAAGATAACTCGACCTCCACCTAATTTTTTTTTGTTTTAATTTAAAAAAAAAAAATTAGCCAGGATTTTTGGGCCCCCAATCGGTCTGGGCCCCCCCGCATTGCGGGGTCTGGCGGCACTGTAGTTCCGCCCCTGAAAAGGGTACTAACTTGTGTTAGGCTTCCAGCTTTCCGTCCACCTATCGTCCTGCCATTCTTCGCTTCTGCAGCCACTAGGTTTCTTAGTGCCGTTCCTAACATCTTGGACACGTGATTGGTGCACTCCTCTTTTGTTATAGGCACATAGGGTGACAGAGACAGAAGCTCGTTGTACATCTTGCAGTCTCCGTCACTTACAAATGGAACATGATGCATGGAACATGATGCGTGGAACGTGATGCGTGGAACGTGATGCGTGGAACGTGATGCGTGGAACGTGATGCGTGGAACGTGATGCGTGGAACCTGATGCGTGGAACCTGATGCGTGGAACCTGATGCGTGGAACCTGATGCGCGGAACGTGATGCGCGGAACGTGATGCGCGGAACGTGATGCGCGGAACGTGATGCGCGGAACGTGATGCGCGGAACGTGATGCGCGGAACGTGATGCGCGGAACGTGATGCGCGGAACGTGATGCGCGGAACGTGATGCGCGGAACGTGATGCGCGGAACGTGATGCGCGGAACGTGATGCGCGGAACGTGATGCGCGGAACGTGATGCGCGGAACGTGATGCGCGGAACGTGATGCACGGAACATGAAGGAAATCAAGTCTCCACCCATTACGTTCAGTCACATTTAGTCTGTTCACGCCACCATCCAGTTTCTTCCGAGTCTACTGATCTCGAGGGATCGAGAAAGGTTGACTTTTCATCGTTCCTTGCAGAGGCTGTCTTTAGCAAACCAGGTGATCCGTTGTCTCAGCGGAATATCACCGTCCTAAGAGACACAGGAGCGTCACAGTCACTTCTTTTGAAGAGCTCAATGGACATTACACCGGAGACGAACACCGGGAACGTTTCCATTATTCAAGGAGTGGGGGCAGAACCCGCTGTGGTCCCTCTACACAAGTTTTCCCTGAAACATCATCTCGTCGAAGGTGAGGTCATTTTAGGAGTGATTGATAGTATTCCTGTCCCAGGAGTACACCTGCTTCTAGGGAATGACCTTGCGGGAAGCAAAGTATACCCCTATACGGTTCAAAACCCTTTGTCAACGATTCCAGATGATGATAATGAACTGTATCCTGCATGTGTGGTGACAAGAAGCCAGAACAAACAATTGGCGGACACAGCGCCTGAACCACACCTACCATCATCGTCAGGAAATTCAAATCACAAACTGGAGTCTATTTTTCCAGAGAACCCAAGCCTGTGCTTACCTCTGAAGATATCTCAGGAAGACATCATTAAAGCTCAACAAGTCGACGCGGAACTCAAAGCGATGGTCGAAAAGTCACTCTCAGCTGACGACGGGGAGTATTTCTCCGAGAACGACCTCTTCTTTCGTCGCTATGTACCAGTGAATGCCTCACCTGCCGAACCATGGTTGGGTAAAAACCAGCTGTGGGTCCCTCCACCTTATCGGCATAAAATACTGAAACTGGCACATGACCATCCGATGTCAGCGCATCCAGGAGTCACGAAAACAATGGCGAAGATCAAAGAACTGTTTTTTTGGCCAAGAATGAGAAATGATGTGGCACGTTACTGCAAAAGTTGCACGAACTGTCAGTTGGCCGGGAAGCCCAACCAGAAAATTCCTAAGGCCCCTTTGAATCCAATTCCTGTGGTAGAAGAACCCTTCTCCAAAATCATCATGGACTGTGTCGGTCCCTTGCCGAAAACCAAGGCGGGCAACGAGTACCTCCTTACCTTCATGTGTTCAAGTACCCGTTTTCCCGAGGCGTTCCCCTTACGGAACATTAAGGCAAAGACTGTAGTCAGAGCCATGACCCGGTTCTTCACTACCTTCGGATTACCTAGAATTGTGCAAACCGACCAAGGCAGCAACTTTACCAGCCACCATTTCCAGGAAGCGTTAGCCAAGCTAGGCGTTACACACGTCACCAGCTCAGCCTACCACCCTCAGTCTCAAGGTGTACTTGAGAGGTTTCACCAGACCCTAAAAACCATGCTGAGAACGTTCGTTAAAAGTAACAACCAATGGGATGAAAATGTTCCATGGATTATTTTCGCCGCTAGAGACTTTGTTCAGGAATCTCTAGGTTACTCTCCTTTTCAGCTTGTGTTCGGACATTCTGTCCGTGGTCCCCTGAAGCTGATCCACGAGCGTTGGACAGGTACCAGTAACCATCCAGTGGAGGACTTTGACGATTTTCATGTTCGATTGAAGGCCGTGTGCGAGTTGGCTCACAAGAACTTAAGAAAGGCCCAAGTGAGGATGAAAGAACTGTAAGATAAGAGTTTGCGAAAACGAACATTCAATCCAGGCGAGAAGGTCCTTGTGCTCGTGCCTAATCTGAACAATGCGTTATCCTTAAGATATTGTGGACCCTTCACAGTTCATTCAAGGTTGAATGATTTGAACTATGTGATCAATACTCCGGACCGCAGAAAGAAACAGCAGGTGTATCATGTCAATTCACTGAAAAAGTATTATGATAATTGTACCAATCTTCATTCCACAGCTAAAATTTCTTTAACTGTATGTATAAATGTTTCTGATGATGTGATACATGACAAATTGAAACCCCCAAAATTGGTAAATTCTTCCTTTTTAGATCATTTAAATGACCACCTTATGCATTTGTCCACTGAGGAAAGCCATAAATTGTCTCAGTTATTTGAGACATTTCCCTCTATTTTTGGGGACGTCCCCAAAGAAGCAAAGGTACCACCTCATGATGTAGATGTAGGTGATGCAAAGGCTGTCAAACAACACCCCTATAGAGTTAACCCAGAAAAAGCTGTTTTGATAAAAGATGAAATTGATTACATGGTCAAAAATGATATCATTGAACCCAGTTTCAGCAATTGGAGTTCCCCCTGCCTTTTAGTCCCGAAAGACGGTGGATCTTTCAGGTTTGTGACTGACTTTAGGAAGGTCAATGCGCTCACCAAAGCTGAGTCTTACCCCTTACCTCGAATAGAGGACGTTATTGATAAAGTTGGTCAAGCTAAGATAATTTCCAAAATTGATTTATTGTCAGGGTACTGGCAAATCCCCTTATCTGACCGTGCAAAAGAAATATCTGCTTTTGTAACCCCTAATGGTTTTTATAGATATAAACGTATGCCTTTTGGTATGCGAAATGCTGGTCAAACTTTCCAGCGTGTCATTAATTCTGTCATTGCTGACATTGACCAATGTGAGGCCTACATAGATGATATAGTGTATTTTCTGATACTTTAGAAGAGCATATTGTTCAGTTGACTGACCTTTTAGAAAATTGTCTGAAGTTAATTTTACTGTAAACCTGCATAAAAGTGATTTTTGTAAAGGTTCAATTACCTATTTGGGTTATCAAGTGGGAACTAACCAAGTTAGACCCATTGAAGCTAAAGTAGATGCTATTGTGAAGTTGCCTCCTCCCAAAAATTGTAAAGAAATCAAAAAGTTCCTTGGGATGGCAGGTTACTACAGGCGGTTTTGTAAAAACTTTTCAGCTGTAGCTGAACCCCTTACTGCTTTATTGAAAAAGGGTGTTGAGTTTGAATCGTCAACTAAATGTCATGAAGCTTTTTTAAACATTAAGTCATTTTTATCTAATGCCCCTGTTATGGCTGCACCAGATTTCAGGAAGCCCTTTAAACTTGCCATTGATGCTAGCAACTCAGCCATTGGCTCAGTCTTATTTCAGGAAGACGACCTGGGGATTGACCATCCAATCGCTTTTTTTCCAGAAAGTTAAATGAGAACCAAAAAAATTACTCCACTATTGAAAAGGAGGCTTTAGCTTTGGTTTTGTCCTTGCAACATTTTGAGGTCTATGTCACATCCTCAATTAACCCGGTCATGGTATTTTCTGACCATGATTCTCTTAAATTTACCTAAAAGTTAGGACAAAGGAATCACAGAATATTAAGATGGTGTTTATATTTCCAAAACTTTAATCTGGAAATTTCCCATATTAAGGGAACTGATAATGTTGTGGCTGACTGTCAAGGATGTAAAATTTTATTACCCACAATGATCATGTGACATGTTTTGGGGATAGTTAAGACCATATGCGGGTGGTTTGTTTGGGTGATACTCACATGAATGGGAGTGATTTTGAGTTTTGAATTGTGTTACAAAATTACAATCCTGTTGAATTTTGTTTATTTTCAGGTGAACCTTATTTTAAGGTGGTTTTTCATTATACATAATCTTTTATGATAAAATGTCTAATATGACTCAGTTGATATTGTAGCTAGTCATTGAAATAAAGGAATTACCCTGTCAGGTTTACCACTTATAGTATCACAATGGAAATATTATAATACCCCTTTCTGAGGGACTTTGATGTATTATTATTTTTTGAAAGGGCTACTCCCCTTTCATGAATTGTAAAGGTTTGAGTTAATTCCCTTTTATTTCCAGGGATGTTTTCACCTGGTATTAAGATTTTGGTTCACTACATTTGTAGAACATTTTTTTTTATGCCAGATTGGTTCCTTATGTATGTTTTTGTGGAACCTATCGGCCTCTTCAAAAGGGAGGGGATGTGACCTACTTAGGTCTGGTATTTTTATTTTTACATTTGTTACCATACCATAAATGGTCTGTGGTGTAATCACTGGTTTTTTCCACTGTCTTAAGAAAGTCTTAGACTCAGTACTTTTCCCTTATGAGATGATTGGTTGATACGGACCAGGATGTGGTACAGTGGTTAGGATCTCGGCGGCCGAGGCTCAATTCCTCGGTTCGAATCACTGTGATTCAGTGATTAGGGTGGCCCTGTTACGCAGTGGCCTGGATCACGCTCGCTCAAGGCGGCGGCCGGGTTTCGGTTCCCGGTTAGATCCCATGGCCCTCGGTGGTGGCCTGTGTGGTCGAGAATTGTAGCTTAAGTGGTCTAGGGATAGACACTTGAGTGATCTGTGAGTCTCCATAGAGACTTATCGCACACGTCTCACACAATCTAGGCAGTTCTTTGACCAGACGTCTTTGAGAGAGAATAAGCCCTGTGTGTCGCTGTGTAGTACTAAGTTGTTTAAGTAGCATATTCTTATATTACTTGTGGTTAAGTAATACTATATGCTTATAGCAGTGATGTGTATACTGTGGTGATTTTTCTGAAGTGTTAAAAGCTGTGATAGTGTATCATATTATCTTTTCCCACGAATTGTAAGTTGGGTTTAGTTCATTCTGTAAATCTATTTTATCCTGTATAAATCTAGTGTTCTGCCACGACTTTGTACACTCATTAAAAGTTATATGCAGATTAAATGTATTGTTGGCATCAGTAGTTTCTTTAGTGTTTCCCCTAGACATCAAGTACGAGTCCTAGTGAACTATTGTGTTAGCTTTCTTTTATTTAGGCTTGTCGCCATTTGTGTATAATCAGTTAAACCAATCCGGGAGCGTTCGCCAACTATCTGGCTGATAGATTGGAGCTCGTTACACGACACACACACACACGCGAAACGCGACACACACACACACACACACACACACGCGAAACACGACACACACACACGCGAAACACGACACACACACACGCGAAACACGACACACACACGCGAAACACGACACACACACGCGAAACACGACACACACACGCGAAACACGACACACACACACGCGAAACACGACACACACACGCGAAACACGACACACACACACACGCGAAACACGACACACACACACGCGAAACACGACACACACACACACGCGAAACACGACACACACACACACACACGCGAAACACGACACACACACACACACACGCGAAACACGACACACACACACACACACGTGAAACACGACACACACACACGCCAAACACGACACACACACACGCGAAACACGACACACACACACGCGAAACACGACACACACACACACGCGAAACACGACACACACCTTAACCCTACCCCACCCCCACATGGTCTGCTGAGCTGTGGTCACGTTAATGTTTACAAACCGTACAGCCAGGTTTAGTGACGGCTATTAGGGGCAGATAATTTAGTTTGAACCGACTTTAAACTTACAGGAGGTAACTAAGGGGAGGCTGCTTTCACGGGGGGGGGGGGTGTAGGGTCGGGGTTAGGGGAAAGGAGGGGGGTTAGTGTTTTAAAGCAAATATTTTCAGTGGCAGCATTGGTACTGTCGAATTCACAAATTATGAATTACTGAAAAGTAGAAAATAAATCAACTAAATAGCGGCGTATGATACGCCGCGGGTCGGCTCGTTGTAGTAAAAACGTGGGGGAAAAGGGACATAACCCAGTCACTGTAATTTGTGTACAAACAAACGTAACAACTGGTGGTCAGTATGGGGGAGACGATATGGTCGAGTGGTTGGGCACACGATTGCTATCCCACTCGACACGGGTTCAAATCTATGTGTTCTAGTCAGTAACGTTTTCACACAACATGTTTTTTACGAGTTGTCTTTTTACGAGTTGTCTTTTTACGAGTTGTCTTTTTACGAGTTGTCTTCGTTTACCCAAAAAAAAGTGAAAAGATAAAATCGATAGCAAGATTTTAATGCAAACAAACAGACCAAGACTAAAAAGTAGAAAATAATAATCATTAAAAAAGTTTTAAAAAACCCACGTTTTCTGATTGAACTAAAAAGTAGAAAATAAATGCTGTACATCACAATTATGCAAGCGATCACTCTACTATAAGCGATCAAAAACGTGGGGCGCCGTGATTTTCTTACAGTTTCTAATACTGTTGACTCTCTACAAGCTCCCTAATAAAAGTCAATAGTATTATCTAATCAATAGTAATATAACTTTTACTTCGGCGCCCCACGTTTTTACAAGCTTTTATTTAACTCACTTCCTCTGTCTGTCTGTCTGTCTAGACGGAAACGCAGGAGTGAAAATTCGGACAGTTCTACTTGACCGATACGATTCACAGTTGGCACGTGGGTCAAGACATGAAGACAATGCAATCTGAAACTAAATTTGACTTAATTGGATGCCTAATTAATTTTTTATGAATTAATTAAAATTTGGACCGAATTAGTAGGCATGTCTAGCCAACCACACCACACGCGTCATCACCTTCAATAGCTGCGCCATCACGTAATGGCTGCGTTCAAAAACCATTGCGCGCCTACTGAACGTGATGTTCAGTAGGCGCGCAATGGTTTTTAGTCATGTAACTCTATTGTAAATAAAACATGTAAAGTACTGAAAAAAAAAATTCATAAAAAACGTTTTAATAACAAGCTTTTATGTAATGATGCACTAAAAAGTAGAAAATAAATTATAGACTACTATTTAAATAACTATAAAGAAAAGCGTGGGTGTCTTCATTTAAAATTAGTAAAGGTATCCAATAGATACTAAAGTGACCCACGCTTTTCTTTATAGTTATTTAAATAGTAGTCTATAATTTATTTTCTACTTTTTAGTGCATCATTACATAAAAGCTTGTTATTAAAACGTTTTTTATGAATTTTTTTTTACAAGCTTTTATTTAACTCACTTCCTCGACAGTCTGTCTGTCTGTCTAGACGGAAACGCAGGAGTGAAAATTCGGACAGTTCTACTTGACCGATACGATTCACATTTGACACGTGGGTCAAGACATGAAGACAATGCAATCTGAAACTAAATTTGACTTAATTGGATGCCTAATTAATTTTTTATGAATTAATAAAAATTTGGACCGAATTAGTAGGCATGTCTAGCCAACCACACCACACGCGTCATCACCTTCAATAGCTGCGCCATCACGTAATGGCTGCGTTCAAAAACCATTGCGCGCCTACTGAACGTGATGTTCAGTAGGCGTGCAATGGTTTTTAGTCATGTAACTCTATTGTAAATAAAACATGTAAAGTACTGAAATTTTTTTTCATAAAAAACGTTTTAATAACAAGCTTTTATGTAATGATGCACTAAAAAGTAGAAAATAAATTATAGACTACTATTTAAATAACTATAAAGAAAAGCGTGGGTGTCTTCCTTAACATTAGTAAAGGTATCCAATAGATACTAAAGTGACCCACGCTTTTCTTTATAGTTATTTAAATAGTAGTCTATAATTTATTTTCTACTTTTTAGTGCATCATTACATAAAAGCTTGTTATTAAAACGTTTTTTATGAAATTTTTTTTCATCGCTTATAGTAGAGTGATCGCTTGCATTATTGTGATGTATAGCATTTATTTTCTACTTTTTAGTTCAATCAGAAAACGTGGGTTTTTTAAAACTTTTTTAATGATTATTATTTTTAAACTTATGTTTCAATTCTTTGAAATGTTTAAGATACACTTGAAATACCATTATTTAATTTATTGTATTTAGAAAATTGCCGAGGTCAGTGTTGTCCCCTATTTTATTTTCTTAGGTGGTCGGTATACAGTTACATCTAATACATTTATTCCCCTGTTTTTTTTTTTTTAACACAACTGCCGATTTAATTCATACATTGTATATGCAGGTTTTTAAATCTAAGTATTTTGATGTTAAATTCAACGTGTGGACCAGAGTTTCTTCCAGGCATCTCTTCGGGGGGGGGGGGGCGAAGTCCCCCCGAAAATTTTTTACCGCCCCCCCCCCCCCCCCGAACGAAATGAAATTTATATAATTTATATAGAAAATATATACTTTTAACAGTGCCCGCCCCCCCCCCCCCCCGAAGAAAATTTACCGCCCCCCCCCCCCCCCCCGAAGATTTCAAGTGCCCCCCCCCCCGGAGAAAAAAGTCTGGAAGAAACACTGGTGTGGACGTCCACTCCACATTGACCGACCCCCCCCCCCCCTCTCCAGTCCACACGCGTTCACAAAAGTAGATTTTAATTTTTTTTGGAAACCCCTCTCCCCCGTGTGGACTTCATAAATGGATGACCCCCCAATGTGATGTAAGCGTTTATGGCCGATACTTTTCGTCGATTTGTGTGAGTAAAATTAGATCTAGATGGGTGACATTCAGTCTGGATCAGAGTTTCTTCCAGGCATCTCTTCGCCCCCCCCCCCCCGAAAAATTTTACCGCCCCCCCCCCCCCCCCGAACGAAATGAAATTATATAATTTATATAGAAAATATATACTTTTAACAGTGTCCGCTCCCCCCCCCCCCCCCGAAGAAAAAAAGTGTGGAAGAGACACTGGTCTGGGTTGTTTTCTACCTTTGTGAATCTATGTCATCTCTTTAAAGAAATGCATGCTTTTGTTTGCAGTGATAGATCTATATTTGTGTTTTACTGTTGAAAAACTTGTGGCGTCTGTTTTACATTTTTCTTTTGCGTTATTTTATTTTAGGTGTTTTCTTATTCAATGTGTTTTAGTTCTTTTTAGTTTTGTCGCCGTCATGTTTATTATAACCACCAAGGTAGTCTCCCTTTAAAATTAACTCTTTATTAAAAAGAGAAATAGGAAGTTTACAATCTGGTTCTGTATTCGAGTTATCGGCCACGTCAGTAACAACCTACCTGGCTTCGGACTCAAATATGACGAATAATTTTTAGTGATGTTTTACTAATAGTAGTTTGGTGTGATCTAGACTAGATCAAGTTGTAAGTTAGCTTATTTTTTAAGCGATCTTTTTTTGTTAGGTCTTAACAACAAGTATTCTAGATCTAGAATCTCCACTACTCAGATCTACTCTTCCTTGCACCAAGAGTGGCAAGAGCCCAAGCCAAGAGCCAAGACTCTTGCATCTTGGTCTCACTTTTTTTTTTAGTCTTTTACTTAGAATTCTCTTTTAGAAATTTAGGTTAGTTAGGCCTAATCAACTTTACATAATTTAATGGGTAATCTATCGTTTTAGGTACGTAAAATCGCCGGCGACTTGTAATGTGAAAAACAGGTGACTCCTTAAAAGTTAAATTTCAACAATTAGCCTATTTCACATTTTGAGGAGGATTTATGTTTTTTAAAATACAAACATGTTTCCTTGTTTCATTTATGTACCTGTTTTTAAACAATTGAATTAAAGCTAGGGTAAAGTTAAAGAAGAGCTACACTTTTTAGCACCTGTACAATTTTAAAAATTTTTACTTATCCAAGTATTTTATAATATTAATATTGAAATTATTAATGCAAAATTAAACTAATCTAAAGTCACAGGAAAAAAAACACAGAAAAAAGCCACTAATGTGTATTTGTATGGAATTGAATACATTTATGTATCAAATATTCAGAAAGAATGTGCTAATCAACTTTTGATTCAAATGTAATGTAAAGATTTGTAGATATATGTGCGTAGGTGCTATAGGTAGCCATAGTAATGATTTGCGTACAAATATTTAGTATGAAGTATGTAGGTCATGTAGGTTTTAATTCCGTTATACATATAGGCCTAATGTTTAATAGAATTAGATTGTTCCAACCTTTTTGGTTTTCATCGTGTTTTTAAAATACTTATATTAAATAAATTAGCGTGAAAGGCATAAAGACATAGTTAATGTGACTTGCTGTCCTCAACTCATCACAACAGTAGTTTAGCCACCTGTACTTCCCAGTCACTTATTACGCTCATTACATAACAAATTGGAGGATCAAAAGAGAGAGTCAACACGGTACAAAGGCTGTCATTGAGGCAATTCATCAACAACACACTTTACTGACATAAAAGGACAACAGAGGAGAAGTCGACCAAGGAATTAAACGCCTATGGCAAAAATGTGTGCAAAACACAATGCTATGTCTACATTTCTTTTATAATAAATTTTTCTACCGCATATTTAACAAAATACGTAAAAGAAAGGCAGAGATTGTTGCGACAGTGATTTTACTTATTATTGTTATGAACCGTAATGCTTTTAAATTTTATAAATATGCTACCAAATAAAACACCCATTAATAAACACCAAAAGTTTTACAATTCTCAACAATTGAATCAAAATATTTCTTAGAAGATTTCTGTGGCTTTTTTTCCATAAAATAATGCTTTTAAATTTTATAAATATGCTACCAAATAAAACACCCATTAATAAACACCAAAAATTTTACAATTCTCAACAATTGAATCAAAATATTTCTTAGAAGATTTTTGTGGCTTTTTTCCCATAAAATTTTTCTTCTGTGACCTTTTTCTGTGTTTTTTTCCGTTCACCGGTTTTATTGCCCTTGCCCCTCTAAAGAATGAATTGATTAACTTGAACTAGAGGCAACACGTTTTGTGAGGGTGGGGTGCTGAATGGGTCCTAATACCACACAGCTCTTAGTGCTCTGCTTTACCCTAATTATTACAGTTGACATTTTATTATTTATAGGCCTAAGTAATTAGCTCTAGATCTACTAATTGTTGCTAATTTTCTGCTTGTTTTTATTTCTGTGTCATTGAGACTCAGTGTGTCAATAAAACTTTAATCATTAAATTAGTACACCAACTGTTTAACCAGTCAAATAAACTATGGTTTACAGTAGCTAATGTTTACGAAACTGTACTGGATAATTGCTGATGCTATATTGTGAGATTACCCTATTCTAATCAGTAGTAGCAGTCAAAGGCTTACATGGACACATATTGACTCTTTTAGTTAACTTAAGACTTTAGTCACTTTTGACTTTTGTGTGATTTAGTGAGTCTTATTTCATATTCATTAATGTTAGAAGGCAAATGTCCAAAAAGTTGTTTAAAAGGACTAATTAATATGACATTAAATAATAAAATAAATAAAACATTTGTTTTCTATATGACATTGTTAATGGATTTTTATTTTTTAAGTTCACAGGGCACAATTTTTAAATATTTAATAGAAAATTGAGTTCCACTAGATATTCTCACCTCTAAAACAAATAAAATATTGTTAGCTGAGCTGTATAATATTGGGTAGCTGAGCCAAGTGCAACAGGTCTCAAAAGAAAATGCTTCTCACTATGATAGCCAGAGTAGCAGATGGGTTGCCACTGTCAGCCTCTGTACAAGAAGATGAACAGGTGAATTGGTCTAGCTTCTTTGTTTTCTGATTTGTATGGCAGCAGAGAAGTTTTTTTTTAAATTGTGAAATTATTAATGGTCATTTCCTAAATAGGTTTAAGAAGGTAAATTTCAGCCATAAACCAGCTTTTATATTGTTATTTATTAAAAAAACAATATAAAGTAAAACTACCCTTCCAGGTCATAGGTTGTGTTTTATCAATTGTATTTGAGATCACTAATCATTAAAAAAAATTCTTAGTTTTATAATTATAACTATATTGAATTTTTGCTAGTGTTTTTACTGAATTGTTTTTTTTTTTATTTCAGTCTGGTCGCAACCTAGTAGAATATCAAACGCAAGCTAAACAGTTGTTTAAAAAATTATCTCAGGATCCCAATCCTCCTCCCAGATGTACTTTAGAAACATCTCATTATTTATTCCAGTAAGTTACTTTTCGTACAACTTTTGAGTGAAGGGATCTGGCAAAATTATCTCTAAATGTACTTTAGAAACATCTCATTATTTATTCCAGTAAGTTACTTTTCGTACAACTCTTTTGAGTGAAGGGATCTGGCAAAATTTTTACATGATGCAATTGTTACTAATATAATGTTACAACTAGAAATCCTGCTAAATTGTTTACTTATTTCTACTGTGCCCTTATTTTAATTTTAAAAATTACGTTTTTAAATTTACATTGAATAAAATGAGTTAATGAATCTAAACTATTTAGCTTTATTTTTCATTCTAACAATAACCGCTTTGCTTATTTAAATTTTTTAACCCTTTTTTTACTTTCTCGTATATACGTAGTATAGAGAAAGTATTGTAATCGTGCAAAAAAAATCGAGATTTTTTACAAATCTCGACGTTTTACACCTCACTGATACGGAAAAACATAATTTTGCAATCTTGTCCGTATGTCTGTGTGTGTGTGTGTGTGTGTCTGTGTGTAAACACGATTACTTGAGTACCGTTACAGCTAGGTTGATGAAATTTCATATATAAGTATTATATCAAAATCGTAGATCCGTATCAACTTTTGAGCGATTTCCGATAACCGGAAGTGGTACTTTTTCTACTTTGAATTTTTCAAAAGCCTATAACTTGAGTACTAATTCAGATAGATAAATGAAATTTCACATGTAAGTAAAAGATCTAATTCTCTACCTTCTATCAAATTTTGAGTAATTTCCGTTGACCGGAAGTACTAATTTACGCTATTTCCGATTTCTCAAAAAACGCATGTAAATTTATAAAGTACTAATAATATTGTGCACTATTACGCACATTTGGTTTTGGTGCTCGCTTGGTGCGCAATTTTTTTTTCTACTAAATTTTATTCTATTTTTAAAAGTTTAAGTAAACAAAAATCATGTCTATATTCCGAGTTGACATCCCACGTAGTGTTATATTAGAATATTCGAGAAAGTTTAGGGGAGATCACTTTTTTTGCATGATGTTTTGGGGATTGTGTCTTAAATTTAAATTAATTACAAGTTTTAACCTATAAAACTGTTAAAAGGAAATTCAATAACTTACTGCTCAATTTATAATCATTGACTTTATTGTATTCAGTCTTTAAAGATTCTAGTTTAGTAAATTTATGTCAGCAAGGGCCTTATGTGCTTTATCAAACTGAAGAGCTGATTTATTGATTTCCTTAGTTACATGATAGAAAGAGGTGTGTGTTACCTAGTTTTGTGTGAGAAAACTTTCTCCAAGAGATTAGCCTTCTCTTACATGGAGGATTTACAGAATGAATTCACAGCCCAGTATGGTTCAAGACTTGACACTGTGTCTCGACCTTATTCATTCATTGAATTTGGTAAGGTTTTACCTAAAAAATTAATTTTAATTTCTCTTATATTGAAAGAACATTTCTTAAATAAAATTATTTTAGGATTTAGAAAGATACATTTTCCATTTGAAAGTTGTTGTAATTTCAGCATTTTTATGTTCTTATGAAAAACAAAGTATGGATATCGCTGTGCACTCCTACTTAATTTCCACTTTATGTATCTGCTTAAACTAAATTATCCAACAATCTTAATGCATATATTTATTGGTCTCCATTTGCAATCTTAAGTTTTTCATGTTGCAGATACATACATGCAGAAAGCTCGTAAATCGTATATGGATTCTAGAGCTCGGCGTAATTTAGGTCAAATTAATACAGAGCTCCAAGATGTACAAAGAATTATGGTACAGAATATTGATGAGGTTTTAATGAGAGGGGAAGCTTTATCAGGTAAATGTTTAATTAATTTTTAGTACTTAGGCCTTCAACCCATTGAGTGGAAACCTAATTTATTCTTTAAGATATATTTTATCGTTAAATTAACATTTAAGAAAAGAAGTTCTTTGTAAAATGGTAAAAAATGTTTTGTTTTGATTAGTTTTGGACACCAAAGCCAGCAACTTGTCTACTCAGTCACAGAAGTACAAGAAAGATGCCAGATATTTAAACCTTAGGTCCTCCTACCTTAAAGTAGCTGCTGTCATTATTTTAGTTGTGCTCTTCCTGCTCTTCATTCGCTACTGGATCTTGTGAAGACTCTTGCTAAATTCATGTAGACTAGTCAACAATTTGTTGAGGTATTGAATGTTGGTTATAGCTGATGCTCATACATTTTTAATGAGAGATTGGAATTAATTTTTTGAACCATTGTTTTTAACATGTTATAACTGTTAGCTGATAATTTTGTATGAACATTTTTTTTTTTTTCTGTAGTGAGGAACTTTTTGGCTTTAGAAATATGCATTTGAGCATACAAGTCTTCAAAAACACTGCACACCATTACATATGAGCTTTTTGACAGTTTGCAACCACTTTTATAAAGTGATTTTTTTGTTTCTTCATAAAAATGTTACATTTATTTGGCAGAGGAGAAGCCTGTACATATAAACTTGATGACTTGTGTATAGTGTTGAATGATAAAATTGTGTTGTTTTGTCTGTATGTAGCATTGTCTCCTTCATTATTGTCAGGTGATCACAGTTATTTTTATAAGAAGTTCTTCATTTTAAAATAGGACTTAAAGGAGCTGAGTTTATGACTAGCTTTCCCCCCCCCCTCCCCCAGGTCATGTAAAAACTTCTTGATCTTCCTGGGCTGGAGAAATTTCAGTAACACACAAAGTTATTTAATTTACTTAAGATTTATATAGCAACTGACAATATTGAGAGGTCATACATTTTACTAAAAAAAGATTAGGTTTAATTAAGTAAATTATCATTTATTCTGCTGAGTTATAATTATAAGCACTGTTTAGTAATTACACATGCATATGTTATTTGACCAGTGCTAGTCTTTATCTATCTAAAATGGTTGTGTGTAAGAAAAATGTATGCTAGCAATTTTAAAATTAATCACACGTTTTCTTGTCAGTCAAGATTGTCCTTTTGTTTTCTTTATGTTATTTAACATGTGATTGTAATAACTGCTATTTAATTAAAACCTGCAAGAACTTGCATTGTTTCTTTAATGTATTGAATTGTATCTCCACAAAAATAATCTCAATGCAGTCACCCACACAACTGGTTAAATAAAAACTAAGAATGACTAACTTATTAAATTTTGTATATAACCTAGTCATCAACTCAGAGTAAATCACAGGAATAATACTGATAAAATCTGGACAGTTGAGAATCTACAGACATTTGTAACAGTATTGTTTTTAATATGGCACTTGGTTAATACAGTAAAAAATATAAATAAAATAATTTACCTGTCAGTACTGAACTCTAGATTTGAATAGGAGTTCAAACTATTAGTAGTAAGTATAGAGTATAGCAGTGTAAGTAAAATGCCAAAATAGCCTTAAAGATGAGTTGTTTTTTAAGTGGGAAGTTTTTTTTTACATGAAGACAAAATTTCAAGACACTGTTAGTACACAGAATAAAAAGTTTTACAAAAATTTAAATCAAAATACTTTCTATATTTAAAGAAAACTAAAAATTAAAGTCTGGCAGTATGTTCACTAGACTAAACATTTGGTACCAAATTTAACCAATTGAAAATGAAATAACTTGGGAAAGGACAAATTCAGGTGAAATATCTTTCCTGTCGTTTAACTAAATAATTAAACCCTTCTGTTCACAGACAAAATGAAAAGAAAATTTTGTAAGACGGAAGTTTAAAAACACAAGTTGTGAATAATAGTAGACATTACAGGAAAAGTGCTGAAAAGTGAGCAGAGTATTTGTGATTTTGTACATTTTTATATTGAGTTAATTAGACTTAATATGTAAGTAAAATAAAGAGATAACAATAAATCATTTAGATTCATTAATAAATTAGGCATGTTGCTAGAAACACCTTAATTTTCATAAAAGTTAAAACTATTACAGAAGATGTACACAATCCAAAAGGGTAAATATCACAGGTTATGGTAGATTGTCACTATCAGAAATATGCCAGGAAGCTCACTCTATCAACAGTAACACCAATGAGATCTGATAAATACACTTTACAGGGAATAAAAAAACTTTTAACATGCAATTTGGCAGAGAACTTTAAAACAGAAATTATTTCTCACACATTTATTTAAACACTAAAATGAAGTTCTGATTTGAGCAATGAATAGTTTGAATATTTACAAGATAGAGATACAAATAGTGGAAAAGTTTATGTTCTAATTGAAAAGTAATTAAAAAAAACATCTACAAACACTTTTTAAATGTGATTTAGATTTCCCACCAGTCACTAAAACTATTATACATATGCATTAACAAAACTAGGAGCAGAAAATGCAACACTAGAGGATAAAATAAAATAAATCGGCTGTAAATGTTAGTGATTTACAAAAAAAAATGGCTGCCTTCAGTTTTATTAGATATTTGAATGGCATTGCACACCTATTCTGCTCAGTTTAGTTGGACTACTGATACAAATGAGAAAAACTCTAAACAGCTTATATCTCAAATGTCAACCTAAAATAAGGCAGTTACACAATGGTTGCAAATTTATAACCTAAGTTGTCGATTACATAATGTATTAACAAAAAAAAAGTTTAATAAACAAAGTTAATATAAAAACCTAAATGTCAATACTTTTTAGTTTGATTGACATTATTTACAGCCAATTTGGCCACATATTTAATTTTCCGGAATAAATATATCACAGGTAACACAGCACGTATAAAAAAAAAATGTATAAACTTTCTGCCAGGGTTAAATTACAAATTGTCTATTATGTGAAAATTAAGAAAATCATACAAATAAAATTTCTACTTTTATAGGTTGAAAGGGTAAAAATTAGTATGCCATCCATCACATTTATAAGCATTGCACTTTCCAACAGTTGGTAATGTATTACCACTTTTTGGAGTCCATGAATTTCTTGACTTCAACATAGACCTCATCAATACCTTTTTCAGCAGATATCTGTAGAAAATGATTATTTTCATTATATAAGAGTTCAAGTATGTTTTGTTCAAATATAACAGACAAAAATATAATAAAATTAAAATCATTAGGGATGATGATAAATTTTAAACGTTTTAAAATTCAAAGACAAAGTGTTTTTAGTTCCTAACATTGAAAACTAAGTTGTATGTCTGCATCTCTCAAATATTACGATAATATAATATGAGGCTAAGATACAACATATTTAAATTTAAAAGGTTAAATGGCTGTTTTCATATTTGGTTTAATGAACATGATTGAAACTACATACCTGCTGCACTTTGCCTTGTTTTTTATAATGCTCAATGACAGGTTTGGTTTGATTATGAAAAGTTTGTAATCGTTTCTTGATCGTTTCTTCGTTGTCATCTACTCTTCCACTGTTCTTCCCTCTCTCCAACAAACGAGCGGTCATTGTTTTATCAGACACATCAAAGTAAAGGACATAGCTACACTGAGCAATCTGAGGGTTTAAACCATTTATTTTGACGTTGCTGTTATTTCAGAGCAATCTAAAGTAGAAAAAACTAATTTGTTTTTGCTAAACAAAGTAGTGTTTTTATAAGAATTAGATAAGAGTGTGAACCAATAGGGGGTGAAAAAAATCTTCCTTAAATTAAAAATAGCCTACACTGGTAGTTTGATTATCAGAAATATAAAAAGCAAACTCACCTCTTTTTCAAACTTGACTCCCTGATCCAACTCCCTGGGGTAGCCGTCAATAAGGAAACAACCAGTCTTGCTGATGTTGCTGATGATGGCGTCTCTCAATAACCCAAGTACTTCTTCCTACAGGTCAAATATACACTTTTTTGTATAAAATATACAACTTTTGTATAAAATATACACTTTTTGTATAAAATATACACTTTCTGTATAAAATTTAAACTTTTTGTATAAAATATACACTTTGAAAACTTTGTATAAAATATACACTTTTTGTATGAAATAAACATATTTTTTCATGATGCTGTGTGTAAAGTGTACCATAGCATGGTTTGTTCATTCATTCTGCAAAATGTACAATTGCTAGCCCAAAAGTCTCAAGTTTCATTGTGTCCACCTAGTTCTGATGTATCCCTAAGATGAGTTTAGATGAGTTAGGGATTGTCAAAAGTAGCAGGAAATATATCTGACTGCACTAATTCTTCACATGAGTTAGAGATTGTCTAAGGTAGCAGGACATATATCTGACTCTTCACATGACAAGGCAAACTCTATTTCATTGGCCCATTGGGTTAGAATGAAAATTTACTTTCAGTGTGATGCAACACAATTTGTACTAATTGCTTTGACCTAAGTTATCCAATCACATCTTTAAAATTTACCTGAAATTTTAAGCTAACACTATCTACCACATCCTGTCACCTACCAATGGGACAAGATCTCCTTTTTCCATGATAGCATTTAACCTGTTCCCCCTTTCAGATCCCGACTTGACTTCATCTCGAAGAAGATCCCCAGATGAAAGGTGACAAAAGCCGTAGTCTTTGACAATATTGGCACATTGCGTCCCCTTGCCACTGCCAGGCCCACCTGAAAATTAACATTTTATAAAGAAAACAGTTTTAAAAATTTTTCACAAATACATAGCAATAATAAATAGCCAGTCTAAATTTTTTTTTCATAAATACATTATAATAAATAGCCAATCTAGAACTCATGTGTTCCTTAAATCAGAGGATGAATTACCTCCCCTATTTACATAACTACTTGAATTTACTTACCAATAACAAAAACTATTTTTGCTTTCTTCAGTGCAGCTTCATTTGCTAATAAAAAATAAATTTTATGTTCAGAGTCTAAATATTTTAAATATATAAAATGCATAACAAAAGATTGCATCAGTCTTAACAATATAGATCTACTACTGATGCCAAAAATTGTGAATGAAAAAACACATTTTAGTTAAAACCAGGTTGTTGTTTGAACATACTTTAAAATATTGATTAATTAGGGCAAACAAAAATAACCACTGATTAATGGATACAAAACAACAGAAAATGTTCCTCACCAATAGCTTCATCAAATATTTTTTCAACTTGAGCAAATACTTCGTCTTTTTCACCTTCAGCCACTACCTACAATTTTATTGGAAAAGTTAATGAAACAGCTATAATTAATTAGGTTAAGTTTTATTCTCTTTTAGTTTTCTCAAAGTTTTATTTTGTCCCATTTATCAACAGAATGTTATTTTGAATTCGCATTAAAAAAAAATTCCTTTGGCCTCCTGCGCTCACATTTTTTGAGGATGAATTATTAACTCACACGTTTCACTTTTTGCTGGTTTGTGTAGTGGTCAATAACAGGCCTGGTGACATCATGAAAAGTGTCCAGCCTCTTTTTGATAGTTTCTGCATTGTCATCAGCTCGGCCACTTGTTTCTGCGCGACCAAGCAGACGTTTGGTCATTGTCTCGTCTGACACATCAAAATACAAAACAAATTGTGGAGCACATATCTGGAAAAAAAAAATGAATGAATTATAATCAAATTTTAAACATTAAAATTTATTTTAACATTACAATGAAGTTGCGGGACACCACCACCTTGGTACACATGATGACCCGCCCCCTCACTTGCTATCCAGGCATGCACAACAGACCATATTGCTACCACCCCCACCAGTCTGATGAGCTGTGGTTCACTCCAAATGTTTACAATAGCAGAGATAATTTTGTTAAATGATTTGAAACTAAGGGGAGGTAACAAGTTCTGCTTGATCTTTTCATTGTCTGTTAACTGTAATCACAGACAGCTGCTTTCACAGGGGGTAGGGAAAGAAGGGAGGGTAGTGTCAAATTCACAATACGCTCAGGATAGCTCATGTATGATTATAATAATAGTCACTAAGAAATATGAAGTTAACAAATGTGAATACCTCTTGCTCAAATCGTTTCCCTTGCTCTAGCTCACGTGGATATCCATCAATTAAAAATCCTTTGCTTGAAGCCACTTTTTTAAGCATGGCTTCTTTGAGAAGTTCAAGAACTGTATCCTTAAAAAATAAATGAAAAGGAAAGTCATTATCTTTTATTAAAGAAAACAATAGTTGAACTAATGAAAATTTAAACTGTATATTTCTAAATGTTGCAGTTTGTAAAATTTCTAGTTAAATCAGCGCTTGTTTAAACGTAACTTTAAATATAGAGTTTTCTTCAGATTACATGAGAACTACACACTAAAATTTTAAGTGATAAGTACAATTCAGATAAAGGGGGCACAGATAAAGGGGGCAGCCCAAAACTGAGTCCGATGGAGATGTGTGGTTGCAGCCCTTTGCTCCCCAGGGGCCACAAAGGAATGATGATAATGACAATTCAGATGTAATACTTCTAGTCACATTAATGCAGTCAACTTACTAATGAGACGAGTTTCCCCTGTTTCATTATTTCTGTCAGCTGTTGGCCTCTCTCTGAACCTGACTCCACTTCTGCTCTCAGAAGATCACCAGACGACAGGTGGGTGTAGCCATATTTCTTGACAATCAGATCACACTGAGTGCCCTTGCCACTTCCAGGGCCTCCTGGTTTAGGTGAAGAAATAATATTTTTAGGAGAGACAAGAAGAAATTAGGTGTTTACTTTACATTGTAATAAAATGTTATTTTTACTTACCAATAACAAAGATTACATTTCCAAAGCAATCTGAGGAGAGGAAAGTCAAACACTTTAGTGATGTACTTCAGAAATTACACAGATTCTATATTTTTCTTCAACTAACAAAATATGACACAAAATTAAATATTGGTATTTGATATTTTCTTTTATAAACTAGTAATCAATGTAATTAAATATTTCAAATTAATGGAAAAGCAGTAAAATGTATGTAGACTAACACAAAAGGCCCAATCAGCACAAATATATTGGCCCAATATTGGCTAAACATAGGTTACCAATATTGGCTACATCTTGGTGCAACATTGGCTTAACCTTGGCCAAACATTGGTAGTGAAACTCGGCATGATATTGGCGCAATGTTGGCACAATATTGGCTATATCCCGGCTACATATTGGCCCAACATTGGCTATAAGCTTTCTACTCTAGTAAATCAACCCTTGTACATACACAGATAGGCTAAATTTATGACCCATACAATAAATCATTTAAATTCAAATTATTTTTTTTCACTTATATTTTTTGTAATTATAACACCACTGTGTAAATAAATTTTAAAAAATAGCTTTAATGAGCCTCCATTTGCATCTTTAAAAAAAATCTGGTATAATAAAATTATGAACATCATCATTGCTCCATATGCTAATATGTTAGCAAATCAAAATCACCTGCTGATGGCTTGATATTTTCAGCAGCAAAAGCTTTATCCACCATTTCAAACACTTCGTCTGCTGAGTGTTCTGCTTCAATCTAAAAATGTGCAATATTGCTGTTTAACAAACCTAAAATTATGTATTGAGTAATATTAATAATAGTATGTAAGTTATGGGTTAGAGAATCTAACCTAAAATATTAATATAAATACAAAATGGAAGCTAGATATTTAATATTATAACTATAAAAAACTGGACAGGGAGTACTACTGGTAGCTTTAAATATATAAACATATTAGGCCTATAAATCATTTTTTTTTTCATTTGTAAAATTAACCGGTTGCCGGTAACTATTATAAAAGAATAAAACCTAAAATACTAAAAATAAACCTGCAGTGATAGAGAAAAGATAAACGCATGTGAAATATGTGCATTTTTAAAACTCTAAGATTAATTGCAACATAGGTCTAAATATGCCTACTAAAAATAAAAAATAAATGTGTTCGTTTTACAATAATAAACCGCGAGTGATCTCCCCTAAACTTTCTCGAATATTCTTATATAAAATAACAGGGGATGGGAACTCGGGCTATAGACATGATTTTTAATCCATTTTAAATACTTAAAGTTTTAAAAATAGAATAAAATCTCGTAGACAAATTAATTGCATACCAAGTGAACGCGAATAAAAAAGCGCATAATAGTGCGCAATATTATTAGTACTTTTAAAATTTACATTAGTTTTTTGAGAAATCGGAAGTAGCGTAAATAAGTACTTCCGGTCAACGAAAAATTCTCAAAATTTGACAGAAGGTAGAGAATTAGATCTTTTACTTACATATCAAATTTCATTTATCTATCTGAAATAGTACTCAAGTTATAGGCTTTTGAAAAATTCAAAGTAGAAAAAGTACCACTTCCGGTTATCCGAAATCGCTCAAAAGTTGATACGGATCTACGATTTTGATAAAATACTTATATATGAAATTTCATCAACCTAGCTGTAACGGTACTCAAGTTATCGTGTTTACACACGGACACACACACACACAGACACACAGACATACGGACAGAATTGCAAAGCCCAGTTTTTCAGACTGGAATACGCATAAAACCTTTTAATTTTGACAAATCTGGATTGATAATTTTTGCCCGATTAAAATAAGTCCTCTAAACTTCGGATGTGATGAAGGACTGAGGTGTAATACGGTGAAAGATGTTAAAATTTCAAGTGATTTTTGTGCACGATTACAATACTTTCTCTATACTTCGTATATACGAGAAAGTAAAAAAGAAGTCAACCCAGGCTTCGCTTCCTTTAGTTACTTTGTTGACAAACGATTTGTAACTACGGAAGCCTGCTGTCACGTGACGTGGTGAAAGGGGAGCTTAACTTTTTTCCTGTACAGAATTGTTCTTGGAAATCCAAAAGTGTATGTTAATAAAAGAAATGGCAGACGCGCACAACAGTACACTTTTTAAAAATTCATAGAAATTAGGCCTAAATACAGGTTTACTGTCATTGTTAAATTTTATAAATTAATTATTAGATAAATTAATTTTGTTTATTGACTGCCCCTTCTCGATTGCTTTTATATCTAAAGCCAACAGCCTTGATTTTAACCAACCGTAACATAGTGCTGGGTCAATTGCATAATTAAAATGGTAAGTTATCGATTTACTATCGATTGGGGCGTATATTAGGTTTCGCTGAAGTCTACTTTAGCGTTAAGTGTTAGGTTCAACTTGGATTTTCGACGGTACCATTTGTAGACATCAGTGGCGTAGGCAGGGGGGGTTAGGGGGATCATAACCCCCCCCCAGTGGCGGATTAAGGGGGGTGCTGAGGGGGCTGCAGCCAGGGGCCCCCGATTTTTAGGGGCCCCAAATTTCCTTTTTCAATCATAGTAACGACATTATAATATTCTCATGGATATTTACGTTTGTTCAAGGTTAGTCTGCATTTCCAGCTTTCTCATGCCCAATATAAAAACTTGAATTACAGTTCAATAACTATCGTGACACGGATATACAGGAGTTTGACTCCCATTAGCCAGGGAGGTCTCGACGTAGTGAACTCCAACTAAATGGCACATTTTGGACTGAATCAGTCTCACTGAGATGTTTGTTTGAAACACTACATGATGGTCGCTTATCCATTCGTAGGCTCTATGCAGACTTTACTTCCCCCCACCACCGGACGCAGGGCATCGTCTTACCGTCTGGTACCTGGCTAGATCGCGGGGCAGAGGTCGGAAACTTCTACAGGCCTAAACTAAACAGTCATATATTTAGTGCTACTGACGTAGCGGATGGATCTCGCCTGTGTTTTAGTGTGTGTGTCGTGGTAGTGGGTGGGGACAACATATAATCATGATAAAAATGAGTACATATTAGTTAGATGTTAGGGGTGGTCGAGTAGGTAAAGCTCGTGGATGCTTAACCGAAATGTCTCAAGTTCAAATCCTCGGGCAGATGAGGCTTGTTAGCTGGGGATAGCCACTCTTCTAGGAGAGACAACTCCAAAATCAAACATCTGCTGTAGTTTGTTCTTGGTTGGGCAAAGGCTATGGAAACACATTAAAATAAACCGGGAGTGATCTCCCCTAAACCTTCTCGAATATCCTAATTTATAAAAGCCCAATGTGCGCACATCTCTCTCTCTCTCTCTCTCTTTCTCTGTCCGCAAAAAATTTTCGCCGGACATCACGTCAGAATCGGCAGCGGTATATGGAGAACTTTTTACGGACTTTTGTTGAAAATAATATGTTAGATGTTTTAAATGTATAACCACAATTTTACTTAAAGAAGAAAAATAAAAATTAAAGGCGTATTCGAATGTAGAGAAACAGTATTATTTATGCAACCGGAAAAGCATTAATATATGTGAAAAAGAACGCATAAAACTGTGACGTCACTATTGCTTATACATTAACTAATGACGTCATCTGCCGTGTTAAGAATGAAAAGAAATGAACTATTTCATTCAAATTTGATTTAGATCTACGTACACTATGAAATGTATACAATACAATTTTTCCGGCCTAAACTCATAAAATTTATTTTATGTATTTGGATTCTAGATCTAGAGATTCTAGATCTAGACTAAATCTAAATCTAAATCTACGCAATAACTAGATCTAGACGTAGACGCTAAGATCTAGATTTAGACTCTAACTTCTCTAAAATCAATTCCAAAAATAAATGTCTATATTAGGACTAAACTATTTCAAGACTTATTTATTTTATACAAAATCTTTGTTTGGAACTGGCTAATTTGGGATAAAAAATTAATTTGAAAGAATAGGCATATTCGCGTAAGTTAAGATTTTAAAATACGTGTTTCATTCTCCGTATTTTATAAGGTGCCTAAATAGCGGAGATGTTAGTGTACATTAAACCACGCAGGTGGTGCGGGTTCGAGACACAGCAAGTCAACTTTGTTAATGTATTCTTTTTTATTATGCTCGGGCTAAATTTAAAAAAAAAATTCTTTTAGGAATCTAGATCTAGATCTAGATTGTCGGGTGTCCGATAGGGCACTTCCGGGCGCCGCAGGCGCTTCAAATTTGGCATGATCTTGCCTTGGTGCGACAGAACACGGGGGCCGGTTGGCCGAAAAGTCTACGATGTGGGGGTCAAAACTGACCTCGACTGACCGGTACCTTATATGAGCTATAAATCGAAAAAAAATGTCCACGGAGGAACTTCTTCATAACTCTTGAGGTCGTAGAACGACCTTCGGGCGAATTAATTAAGCATTCAAATTCTCAATGTTTTCGAAAGCCTAAGCGAAGCTGGGCAGCATGCCTAGTTCTTATATAAAAAAACAGGGGATTGGAACTCCATTTTAAATACTTAAAGTTTTTAAAATAGAATAAAATCTCGTAGAAAAAAGGATTGCACACCAAGTGAACGCCAAATGAAATGTGCATAATAGTGCGCAATATTATTAGTACTTTATAAATTTACATGCGTTTTTTTGAGAAATCGGAAATTAGTACTTCCGGTCAACGGAAATTACTCAAAATTTGACAGAAGGTAGAGCATTAGATATTTTACTTACGTGTGAAATTTCATTTATCTATCTGAAATAGTACTCAAGTTATATAAAATTTCATCAACCTAGCTGTAACGGTACTCAAGTTATCGTGTTTACACACACACACAGATACACAGACATACGGACAAGATTGCAAAATTATGTTTTTCCTTATCAGTGAGGTGTAAAACGTCGAGATTTGCAAAAATCTCGATTTTTTTCCACGATTACAAGACTTTCTCTATACTTCGTATATACGAGAAAGTAAAATGGTCTCAATGGCGCCTAACCAGTTGACACGTATACCTAATTGTATTGGAGGGGATCCCTTCCAACACTAAAATTAAGATCGAAGAAGAAGAGAAGAAGAAGAAGGTTAGATGTTTGTATCCAATTTACCGCTCATTGAACACAATTGACAGGTTTTTTAAATTAGCAGTTTTGTAAATATTGGTGTCGAATATTCCTATAAGTTATAGATAATCCATTAATATCTTGAATGGTATGCTGATTAAGATATATATATATATATATATATATATATATATATATATATATATATATATATATATATATATATAATCAGGGGCCCCCAAGAAGTTTCAGCCCGGGGCCCCGCCCAAGCTTAATCCGCCCCTGCCCCCCCCATAGACCCCTCGGTATATATAAAAAGTATGAGGGGGGGATGCAAATCAAAAGTTTGAGGGGGGGTGCAAATCGAAATTTTGGGGGGGGGGGTGCAAATCGAAAGTTTGTCCCCGGGTAAAAATTGGAACCCCCCCTTGAGACGATCCTGGCTACGCCACTGGTAGACATGGCCAGGCGTAGCGACGTCTATAATCGTATGCGTCCCCTCACCCACGGGAATAGGACATCACCCCCCCTGGTAATCACCTCCCTGTGAGTCTATTAATCAATTTTATTTGCAATCAACATAAAGTCTTTTAAAAACGCGAAATAACGACAGAAAATCCGTTTCTAAAAGTGTATCGTCACACTTTCCGCCCTCTCCACATCGGCACAAATCTCCAAACCCCCCTTTTCCCCTGGAATGTGATTACCACTCTATCAATTAACCCCCCTGTCAGACAGAACACTAAAACATTATACTCCTTCCCACTCATGATTGCTGATTAACCTAGGGTTTGGGTAAGTCCGGGTTAGGGGTCTGGTTTGGGTAAATCTAAGAGGAGCAGCTACCCCCCTCCCACTTCGAGCATTTATTAGGACAGCGGTGCCTTTTTCGGTAAACAAAAATGAAAACAAGCTAGAACGGTCAATGATGAATAACTAAATGAAGGTGACGTAAAGTAAAGTTTCCCTTTCAAACCTGACGGTCTATGGGGCAAGTGAAGTAGAGTTCACTTGTTTCTGTGACCTCGGCATATGAAGAGATAGTGTGGTCAGCACTATGCCCAGCCGCCTTTACTCTCCCTAACGTGAGTTAGGTACCCATCAGAGTTGGGTGGACTCAGGGACGGTCTACTGGCTTGAACCCGGATTCGAACTCGAGACTTACGGGTTAGCAGCCCAGCTCTCTACCGCTAGACCACTCCGTCCCACCAGGTGACGTGGATGCGCCTATATATCTTGTGGTCGGCGTATGAACTCAACTGTTGGTCGATGGTCGACCATCTGGTGGTCGACGTCTGTACTCAGAAGTCGTCCATAAATGACGTCACACTCCAAGGTGGAAGGGCGGGGGGGGGGGGGGTTAGGAGATTTGTGACGATGGGGATTGGGGGAGGGGACAGAAAGCGTGACGATACACTTTTAGAAACTGATTTTCTGTCGTTATTTCGCGTTTTTAAAAGACTGTTTATGTTGATTGCAAATAAAATTGATTAATATACTCAATGTGGACTGAGCTCAGTAAATATTTTAGAAAAAAAAAATCGATGTTTAAAAAACAAAAACTGCAGTTTTTAGGGGGAGAGGATGGTGGGTGGGTTGGAGCGAGGAAATTATAGGTTGAAATGTGAAGTCATTTTAGAGGTGGAGGGATCTGGCTTTTAGTGATGATAGGTGACGATTGGGGAGGTAAAAAAAAAAGCGTGACGTCATTTTTAGACCTCTAAATTGGTGGTCAATGAAGACGCCAAATATGGTTAATGTTCTAGACTCCTCCCTCATGCCAGCATGCATGTATGCTCAATTAATAATCAACATAGGCTACAAAAAAAATTTCTCCGTGAATTTCCAGTAGGATCTAAAAACGATAACCAAATGTATTCTTGTATCGCTTATCGTTGCATATTAGCATATAGGCCTTTCAAAATGATGTTTTGTTGTACATTGTTATAGAAATTGAACAATAAATGAAGGCCTAAAATTGAATCAGCTCAATCAACAAAGATACACATGCTTAAAATAACAACATTTTGAGAAAGTTGGGGATTTGACTTTTTGAGGCGATAGGGGTGGGTGCAAAAATACGTTTCCTTGTTTATGGACAACCCCATGCAGTGGCGGAACTAGAAAAGAAGGGCTCCCCCGCAAAGAAAAAATTAGGGCCCCCTATATATATATATATATATATATATATATATATATATATATATATATATATATATATATATGTAACTAGGGGAAGTTACCAAGAGACATAACGTGTTACAGTCTGACGTCACAGTGCAGGTGTTGGCTGATGCCAAGGCGTAATATCTCGGGAAGCGATACGAAAGACGGTCTGTCAACTTTGATGTGACAGGATGCAGGTGGCTTATTAAATTCGGACTGTACGACAGAAGCGGCGTAATTAACAGTCTGATGTAACGATTAGAATCGATTACAATTACGATTATGATAGGACCGAATATGAGTACGATTATGAAGGGGATATAAGGAAGGCGACGGCTGAGCTCGAAGTCTCTCAGGAAGTCTCTCAGAAAGTCGGTCTCAGAAGGTCTGTCAGTCAGTCCGTCAGTCTCTCTCTCTCAGTGAGTCTCGGTCAGGCAGTATCAAGTTGGTTATATTGTGTTAAGAAGGACGTTAGACATGTGTATTCAGTTAGATGAAGCCTATTGAGGACTGTTGGGGGTCAGTTGATTCAGACTATTATTGTGAAACATCTCTCTTGATTCATTATATTATTGTGAAGCATTCTTTGATTCATGTAATAAAAGGATCAATAATGAACCTGCATCTTCGAGTATCTATGCTGTGGTCAATGTTGTGTGGAATGAGTGGTTAGACTCGGGAAGGTCACATTTGGCGTTGTCGGCAGGGTAGCCAGAGACTCGTTACATTTGGCGTTGTCGGCAGGATAGACTCGGGGACTCGTTACATTTGGCTCTGCGAGCAGGATAAGTCTCGTTACATTTGGCGCTGCGACCAGGATGAATTCAACGAGACTTGCCGCTTTAGGCACCCATAGTCAACCTAGTTCATAACTGTGTTTAGTGTGTGTGTGAATTCGGACATTCAGGAACAGTGAAAATTGAGGAACGAGGAAAATTTTTTTCATACACACACGGTAAGAAAGAACTCTTTTTTTTTACTAAAGGAATAAAATGTCTACTCTGGACGAGAAGCAGACCCATATTGTGGTCCTGCCCAGAGAGTCCCACATTAACAAATTTTACGGGGACGGTGATCCAACTTTAACCAACAGGTTCAGTGAAGAGGTCAAAGCGGCCTGGGCCTCGAGAAACATGTCACCAGAGGAAAGATTAAGACTGCTGATGGGCAGTATAGGAGAGACGGTTAGGGCAGAGGTCAAATGCCACGATAAAACCGTCCAATCAGATCCAGATAAGGTGCTGGATCTAATTATGGAGACCTTTGGGGAGAGACGGTCGGGATCGCAACTGCTATCGGGGTTCGTAGGCTTAAAGCAGAGAATGGCGGAGAGTGTGATGGAGTATTCACACCGAATAAACAGGGCCTTTGATTCGGTAAAGGGCAAAACACCTGACATTGATGTACGCCTACTGAGGGACCAGTTCATCGAGGGGCTAGCAACCCCGATCTTAAGGAGAGAGTTGAAAGAGGAGGTCCACAAAGACCCGCAGTTGACCTTCCTTCAGGTCAGGAACTCAGCGATCCGCAGGTCCGAGGATGAGGACCAATCGAACTGTTCGGTGGACAAAGTCTCTGTGCCGGAACAGAAACAATCCCCACCCACGGGGACCGGCACGGTGGAAACCATGATGGCTCAACTGTTGGCCCACCTGGATAAGGTTGACCAAAGATTGGAGAGGTTGGAAAGCAGGTCAACAGCTGAGAATCAGGAAAAGAACGGGACAAAACAGAGACAGGTTGGACGGCCGCGACCCGCCGGTCCATCACTCCGGTGGACGGCTGACGGTCGACCAATTTGTTTGTCCTGTTCACAACCCGGACATATGGCACGGTACTGCCAGGGAAACGGTCGTCCTCTGTAAGGCAGGGCCAGGCTACAGAGGGGCGAGGTTATGGCCCAAGAAGCAAAATGATGGGAGTCTGTCCCGAAATGGTGATTACGATTGGGGACATCGCGGTGAAGGCGATTGTGGATACAGGCTCCCAGGTGACGACAATCGCGGAAAATTTTTACACCAAATGGATGAAAGGAAAAGACCATAGGTTGAGGTCTGACACATGCATGCGCCTGACGGCAGCTAATGGACTAACCATTCCATACTGTGGTTATTTTCTGGCGGATGTCGTGGTGGCGGGACATAGGTTGAAGCAGGTTGGGGTGTTCGTTACGAAACACAACCTAGAGACAAATGTGTCAAATATACCTTGCCTGTTGGGCATGAATATTCTTGGCCAGTTGCCAGAATTTCTTACAAATATTGTCGGATCGACCACACCAGGTCGGGGATCCAAGTTGGCCAGGTTTGCCAAGACCAGAGGAAGGATATCAGTCCCGGCAAACACGGTCAAGGCAATCACATTACAAATTGGTGATAGAAGCGTGAATGGTGATGTGATGATAGAACCATGTGGCGCCGCACTGAGGGCAGGCGTCGTGTTACTGCGGACATACACATCAGCGGAAAATGGACTAGTTCAAGGATTCGTGGCAAATGTTTTGGATGAGGAAATTTTTATACCGCCTAATACTCTGGTAGGAGTACCACAGAACGTCGAGGTACAAAGGTCGGCACAGTGCATCGAACTGAGCAATACCAGCAGTAATGAAGTAACAATTAGGTCGGTCTATGTGACGGCCGAGGTGAAGAAAGAGGATGGCCGATCATATACATTCCCGGAAACTGAGGACCCAAAACTAAATGAATTGCTGAATAAGTACAGGGATATATTTGCCTCGTACGAGGGTGATTTGGGTTACACGGAAGTAATAAAACACCAGATACCCTTACTACAAGACAAGCCGGTGGCGCAACCTTATCGAAGATTACCGCCAAGTCACTACTCTGCGGTGAAGGCACACCTGAACGATCTACTAAAAAAGGGAATTATTACAACCAGCACTAGCCCGTATGCGGCACCGATAGTAGTGGTAAAAAAGAAGTCAGGGGAGATAAGACTGTGTTGTGATTACCGGAAATTGAACAATATCACAAGAAGGGATGCATTCCCCTTGCCTCGTATTGATGAATGTCTTGATGCGTTGGGGGGAGCAAGATTTTTTTCTACCTTGGATTTGGCTAGTGGCTACCACCAAGTGGCCATGCACCCCAACGATCAACATAAAACTGCATTTATTTCTCCACTGGGACTGTACGAGTGGACCCGTATGCCGTTTGGTCTAACTAATGCACCTGCTACATTCCAGCGAGTAATGCAGAGTGCTATGAGTGACTTTCTATTTCAAATAATGTTGGTGTACTTGGATGATATACTGGTTTACTCAAAAACTTGGGAGGACCATCTAGAAAGATTAGAACAAGTGTTTCTCCGTCTTAGGGAGATAGGAGTAAAGCTGAACCCAGACAAATGCTGCTTCGGTCTGAAATCGGTACATTTTTTGGGTTACGTGATTTCGTCGGATGGCATCGCCACTGACCCAGATAAAATTGCAGCTGTTAAAGAATGGAAACAGCCAACAACTACAGTAGAGGTCAGATCATTCTTGGGCTTTGCTTCCTATTATAGAAAATTTGTGCCTGGTTTTGCAAAAATTGCCGCACCATTGCATGACTTGGTAAACAAAATGACAAAGAAACACAGTAAGGAGAAAAAGAAAGGTAAAACACAACTGATAGGTGAATTATGGACTGAGGAATGCCTGAACTCGTTTAAGCTATTGAAAAAGGCTTTGACAGAGGCGCCGATATTAGGATACGCAGACTTTGACAAACCATTTCGGCTAGACATTGACGCCAGCTCTAAAGGTCTGGGAGCTGTGCTATCACAACAACAAAAGCAAGGTTTCAGGGTTATTGCTTATGCCAGTCGAGCTCTGAAGGAATCAGAGAAGAACATGACAAATTACAGCGCCATGAAACTAGAACTTTTGACATTAAAATGGGCTGTGACGGAAAAATTCAGGGACTATTTATTAGGTGCTAAATGTGTGGTATACACTGACAATAACCCCTTGAGTCACCTAAAGACAGCAAAGTTGGGATCCATCGAACAGCGATGGGCGGCAGAATTGGCACTCTTTGACCTAGAGATAAAATATCGCCCGGGGCGGTCCAATGGCAATGCGGACGCCTTATCAAGGAATCCTTACGAGAGACCGGGCGATGAGGAAGAAACGCTGACAGGAATATGTGAGGTCAGAGTGTCAACAGATATCCCTCACGGGGTGCAAGTGAGGCAGAACGGACAGACCGGGGTGGAGCACATTTCCACAGAGCCCGGACATATGGACATTGGTGATTTTAGTTGCCTTAATCACAAAGAGATAAGAAATGCCCAGAGAACGGATAGTGGCTTACAGCCGCTGTTGAAACACGTCCAGGAACAAAAATTCCCAGGAAGAAGGGAAAGAGAACAATTTGGTCGAGAAACAAAGAAAATACTGAGTCAGTGGGACCGTCTCAGTATAAAGGATGGTGTTCTCATGCGGAGAATACATGACCAAATTGATGGGACAATACACCAGGTGGTGGTGCCTGGACAATTACGAGAAGAAGTGCTAAGGTTGGCACATGACAGGGCAGGACACCAGGGTCAGGACAGGACGCACAAAATATTACGACGAAGGTGTTACTGGCCCAATATGGAAATGGAGGTCAAACGCCATTGTGAGGCTTGTGTGAGGTGTCAGCATGCGAAAATGCCAGTTGTCAAAATGAGACAGCCATCGGGACACCTATTAGCGACAAAACCACTAGAGATTGTGGCTATGGACTTTACGTCGTTGGAGCAATCATCGGATGGGACGGAACATGTGTTGGTAATGACTGATGTTTTCACCAAATGGACTGTGGCGGTGCCCACACGAGATCAGACTGCCAAAACAGTGGCAAAGGTCTTAATAGAACATTGGTTCATCAAATATGGCATACCAAGACAATTACACTCTGACCAAGGAAGGGCCTTCGAGTCAGAAGTAATTAACCAACTGTGCAGCCACTACGGGATCAACAAATCTAGAACAACCACATTTAATCCGAAAGGAAACGGACAGTGCGAGCGGTTCAACCGCAGCATGCATGATTTGCTGCGTACCCTAGAACCTGAACAGAAAAAACGTTGGCCTGATTTTCTCCCAGAGTTGGTATATCTATACAACTGCACCCCCCATGCCACAACCGGCTTTTCGCCATACATGTTGCTGTTCGGACGGGAGGCTCGACTCCCCCTTGACTTGTTCCTAGGAAAAAAGGAGAGTATGACTGGCTCATACACTGCACTGGAATATGTGAATGAACATATGAGACGAATTAGAGAAATGTACAGGGTAGTACAGGAAAGACTAGAACATGAAGCACGGCGAAGGGAACCGCCGGTACAGACAAAGGACCCGCCACTCAAACTGAACGACAGGGTATTACTGCGTAGCCACCCGTTAGGCAGAAACAAAATCCACGACCTCTGGGGACAGGAGATATGGCAAGTCGTGGAGATGCCTAAAGTAGCAGGTGGCCCCTTTAAGATAAGACCCATCGATCACACCAAACCGGATCGGTGGGCGAATATTGCTCAATTAAAGAAATATTGTCATAGTCAAGAAGAGCAGTTACACACAAGGAAACCCAAGACAATTAGGGAACCGGAAACTATAACGGAAATTCTCATACCCATCCCGGAACCATGTCACCATCAACAGCGCAACAGCGACACACAAAGGGAGGATACCGGCAACAAAGAGGATCCCGGTCCCTCCAAAAGCAGAGAGACAGTAGACCATCACATAAGTGGTCCGCGGAGAAGTTTGAGAAACAGAAATATATACGAAATTTTTTGTCAGCAACCATCAATTCTTTCATGGTCGCGCTGGTATGAGAACAGACTGTTCAAAAAGTCATAAAAGTGAACTGGTGAAGGCACCAGACGAAAAAAGGTGGATGTGAATTCTAGAACTGTTTTGTGTCTGAGGAAGATGATGTAGACACATTTGATATGTGAAATAGGGATAACTGTCAATCTTATACGAATGGGACGACATTGACAGTGAATGGAACAATAAATTTTTTTTTACGGTGGTGCGATGGACTTTGAAGGACTGCACCTGCCAAGCGTTGTTTGTGGTTGATAACACACAAAAAAAGGCAGGGGTGGATGTAACTAGGGGAAGTTACCAAGAGACATAACGTGTTACAGTCTGACGTCACAGTGCAGGTGTTGGCTGATGCCAAGGCGTAATATCTCGGGAAGCGATACGAAAGACGGTCTGTCAACTTTGATGTGACAGGATGCAGGTGGCTTATTAAAATCGGACTGTACGACAGAAGCGGCGTAATTAACAGTCTGATGTAACGATTAGAATCGATTACAATTACGATTATGATAGGACCGAATATGAGTACGATTATGAAGGGGATATAAGGAAGGCGACGGCTGAGCTCGAAGTCTCTCAGGAAGTCTCTCAGAAAGTCGGTCTCAGAAGGTCTGTCAGTCAGTCCGTCAGTCTCTCTCTCTCAGTGAGTCTCGGTCAGGCAGTATCAAGTTGGTTATATTGTGTTAAGAAGGACGTTAGACATGTGTATTCAGTTAGATGAAGCCTAGTGAGGACTGTTGGGGGTCAGTTGATTCAGACTATTATTGTGAAACATCTCTCTTGATTCATTATATTATTGTGAAGCATTCTTTGATTCATGTAATAAAAGGATCAATAATGAACCTGCATCTTCGAGTATCTATGCTGTGGTCAATGTTGTGTGGAATGAGTGGTTAGACTCGGGAAGGTCACATTTGGCGTTGTCGGCAGGATAGACTCGGGGACTCGTTACATTTATATATATATATATATATATATATATATATATATATATATATATATATATATATATATATATATATATATATATATATATATATAATATCTATATCCTAACTGAGTAATTTAGTCTACTTCATTGCAATATAAAACCATTCTGGGAGAACAATCCAGACAAATTTGGTCCAAACTCATCTTAAGCTAGAAATTATCAAAATCACTTCTAAACATGCTGGTCAAAAATATATAAAGACGTAAGCTTGATTCGTGAATGGTTTCTCGCGTTATGTTTATTCTTTTCATTTTTGGCTTTTATAATATCAATTTTGAAAACATTGATTTTTATGGCTATACCATTGTTTATTACGTCTTATTTAAATAATAATTCAGAGAATTTAATTGCTTTTTAATATACATAGCACAAAACTATTTAAATGAGCTTTGTGGGCATCCCTATTTTAAAGAAGGGCAGTAAGTCATGGAAGTAGTGTGAATGTTGCCTACCTTTCAAACTATAGCTCTTGTAGATTATAAAATATTTTTCTACGCAACAATCTCTGCTATAGTAGACTTTTTTTTTTTTTTTACAAAACCACTTTTAAGATGCATGAAAAACATAATTTTTGAAAAACAAATTCATTGTTTTTTGGTCGGAACTGGGCCCCTAAACGTCCTGGGCCCCCCCGCATTGCGGGGTCTGGCGGTATGGTAGTTCCGCCCCTGACCCCATGCGACTAAGTGAAAAAACTTCTTTGGTTCTGCTCATTTATTTTCCCGCCTGTTTATTCAACGGTTTACTTCGCGTTTAATAAAGGTAAAAAAATATTGTATTCTATTTTCAATCAGTGTTGGGGAATTATATTATAGAATATTATAGAAGATTGAATAAAATAACGAAGAATGTATCGAATCAATCTGCATAAACTGTAAAGCCAGACAGCTGTCATTTGGAGGTTCATGGGGGTTTTGAAACCCTACAACACCCTGTTACGCCACTGGTTATAGGCAATAACTACAGTAAAAGCACAAGAGACATGCTGGGGGATTCACTACCTTCTTATTCCTATGAAGTCTATGACGAACAAAAGACTGCAGCTATCCCTCTCCACTGATATCTTTCTTCAGTTGAGTCCACGTAAGCCCAGCAGCTCTTGCTTCTCCCCCCCCCCCCCCCCCACCCTCCGTCCTTCACCTGGATTGCTCAGGTCAGCGATTTTTCTCATCCCTGGGGGTTCCAGCCCAATGCTTGACTCGCGTTATTGTCCCATGTCAAGGCATGTCCGATCCACCCCCAGTTGCGGGTTTCAATCTCCCTGTCCATCGGCTGTTCCTTTGTGGTTTTCCATGTCTTCGTTGTATCTTATATGAAAGATTTGACGTATACATCTGTATGTAAACAACTGTTTTCTGTTGGTATTTTAGTATTTGAATAGGTCCCCCCCTCCCCGAGTCCTCGAGCCATAAAGCAATACTGCCTTAACATTTGTGTTGAAGATTCTTATCTTGCGCTGGAGTGACAAGTCTATACAATTCCAAATCGGCCGTAGTGAGTTGAAGGCACATCTGGCCTTGTTTATACAGCTTTTTAAAAAGTCCTCGTCTGCTTCCACAGACAAGTACATAAACATAGTTGAAGGAAACCAAATATTTTTTTTACATAACAATAACAACATATTTTGGTTTGAAGTTTAGACTTGCAAATGTATGGTTAGATTTGGGATAGAAATATTGTCAATACAAGTATGATTAACTAGTCTGTATAAATCAATGAATTAACCAAATTGAAATGCTAATCACCATTCGCACAGAATTGTTTGATTGCTTGTTTTTATTGTAACGGATAGTTTGATCAAACGTATACTAACTAAATCAAATGTTCATTCTGAAAGAACAGTCAAAATTATAACTGGGAAACTTTTGAAAAGACTTCAAATTTTGTACTATATGATGGTACAGACAAGCCTCTTTAGCTGGGGATAGCAACCCATTTAAGCCAAAAAATCCAAAATCAAACAACTGCTGCTTTGCAGATAGTTATTCGGTTGACAAAGACTATGGAGTGGCCTAGCGGTAGAGAGATAGACTACTAACTCAAAAGTCTCGAATTCAAATCTGGGTTCAAGACCGTAGACTATTCCTGAGTCCGCCCAGCTTTGACGGGTACCTAACTCATGTTAGGGAAAGTAAAGGTGGCTGAGCACCACACTATCCCTTCATATGTAGAGTTCACAGAAACAGGTGAACTCTACTTCACTTACCCCATAGACCATCAGGTTTGAAAGGGAACTTTACTCATATACGTTATACATAATAGTGCTGGGGGATATCCCATTCAATAGTACAGTTAAGAACAAAGAAGAGAAAGTACCATAAAACTTTGGACAGAAAAATAAATTGCATAGCTCACCATCTTGACCCTGCCTTTTTTGCTGTAATGGTCAATTACAGGTTGTGTGACGTCATGGAAGGTTTTCAATCTCTTTTTAATTGTCTCCTCGTTATCGTCAACACGACCACTGGTCAGAGCTCTGCCAAGGAGGCGTTTGGTCATCGTTTCATCAGACACATCAAAACACAGAACAAATGATGCCGGCGCCACCTATAGAGAAAATTGATCAGTATTAACTGAATGTAAAATTGTATAAATAGCAGCTTTTTAAGTATAATTCAGAAATTAAAGACAAGATGGATACATTTTGGTAAAATAATAATACAGTGAGAACAAAAATGTAATATGGTTTGAGAGATCACTTATTTATGAAAAATATTTGACAAATATTTACTTCGACCAAAATTTACCACAAATGAAGCTTCAGCCATAATTTTAAAATGAAGCACAAACCTCCTTTTCAAATCTCAACCCTTGCTCGAGTTCTCTGGGGTACCCATCTATGAGAAAACCTTTGCTAGTGGCAGCTTTGGCTTGCATGGCCTCCTTCATCAATCCCAGCACCACTTCCTTTACAAGAAAAAACACATTTTTAAAAAGAAGAACATGTAATCATCTGAATTTTTTTTTCATAGATTTTATAGACTGCAAAATTTTAATTTGTTTAAAAAAATTACTTTCAAAACTTATTTAATGCATAGAGGACAAATGTTATAGGTCCATGAAATGAAATGAAATGACAAGAAAAATTAGTTTTTGTTTAACCTAATATTAAAATAGTGCAACATATTTTGTTATAAATAAATTTGAATTATGTTTAATCATTATACAACTGTAATCTACAAGCTTGCATTATTTCCATTATGTATAATTTAAATGGATTTCACAAAAATGGGGACGTCCTCCATTGGTTTCTATACAGCAGTTACATGAGTTAAAAAACGTTCAAGTTAATTTACCAGAGGGACCAGTTCTCCTTTCTCCATGATCTCTGTCAGCTTGTGGCCCCTCTCTGACCCAGAAGCCACCTCTTCTCTCAGCAGGTCACCAGAAGACAGGTGAGTAAAGCCATACTTTTTCACAATCTTCTCACACTGGGTGCCTTTCCCACTCCCTGGCCCACCTGTACAAATAAATCAAGTACAACGCTAAACTGTTTACTTTTCTCTTCAAAGAAACAACTGCTTAACTTCTATTTTTACAAGACTTTCTTTAAAACATCTGCAGTTAGCAAAAAAACACGGCTCTTCACAAATGGTCCAAAAGTTATGCATTTTAAGTGTGCCAGGTTTTTAAGGTTTTTCCTATTTAAAATTTATTTTGGTAACTAGCTGTAGGTACAAAAAAATTAAACCTACCAATAACAAACACCACTGGAGTGTTTTTGAAATCTGAAAGTGTAAAATACAGAATATTATTGCAGCTGTAATCATTTTGAAATAACATCAGCAGCATATTTTAGAGTAATACACCAAATTAGTTACCTCCCTTTTTACTAAATTAGATATACATTTAATTTTGTAAACACAAATTGAATGTATAAAGTCATTTGCGCTACTTCATCCATTTCTGTCAAAGCCCTATATATTTGCTGAATTATAATGGCAGCAACTGAATCTAAAGGCAAAAAATAAAAGGCGTTTATTTCCATACAGGTTTTAAAATATATAAAAATAGACAGAGCAATATGAGATTTTTAGAGAAAAAAAAACAGAATATACTGATACTCATAAAATGTCGGAATAAATATATTGGATAAATTAGTGTTTGTTATCTGTTGACTAAGTTTTATCAGTGCAGCTACAATTAATTTCAACACACATTTTAAAAAAAATCCACACATTTTTAAAAATTGTGATAAAGCTCAAACCTGTGATATGAAACAAAACAAAACACTTCACCAATAAATAAGTGGTAGACAGCACACAACCAGATGAAACAAAACTGTTTTTTTTAATAAGCCAGTTTTCCATGTGTCTATTACTTCTTCAACATATCCGTTCTTTTGACGCTTTTTATAATATCCACAATACATATTGCTGGAAACTGAAGACTACCCTCTTCATGTTTTGGAATAGGTGTTACAAATATTTTTTATTATAGGTATGTTTCATCACAGCTTCATTAATGTTGTTTCAATAAATGGCTGTGTTTGTATTTGAAAGACATCATATGAAATATTCTGATGTAATTAGGAAAACAGAAAGTATTTTGAGAAAAGTTTATTTTATGAAGCATAAATGTAAAGAAAATACAATGTCCATAATGTTTTAAGTTAATTGGATATTCAAGTATTTAAAGTGGCTGCTTTTATAACCAAAAAAAAGAAAAAGGTAAATCTAGACACTGTAATTTTAATTTTTTATATTTAAAATATTTTTAGCAAAGCATTTTCTAGCCTAAAATTAAAACAAAGTGTGTACCACTATTTTTAATTTTTAGCAACATAAAATAACAAAGTTTGTCATGGAATAACTTGGTTCACTTTTAATTACACAAAAAAGAAATTGGTCATGAAAAAATGGAAGTGTATTCAATAAATTGATTAGAAAAAAATTAACTCAATTTTAACAATCAAATTATTGTTACAATAAATGGAAAAAAAAAATAACAAAATGAAAATGCTTTTGAAACTGTGAAAAACACATTATGACTCATAGTATAGAAAAGTGTGAATGTTTGGCATTTATCTCTATAGAGAATAAGTGCCAACTATAAACAACTATAACCATGCATTTGAATGAATATAGAATCTAGTGAAAACATACATCAATGTATTTCACAAAAATTATACTGTACAGTATGTTTACTAAACACAAGTTATGTGACAATTTTCAATTTTCTCTTCCAATGTTTGTAGCCAACATTTCTGTGTACATCGTTCAAGTATAACCTGACCAACATTCCCATGTACAACATTGTATTCTTGTTTTTTACTTGATTTTTAATAACACCACCTCGATGGTATAATATACCCTTTATTTTAATATTCTCTTCATAATAAAAATATTTTAAACATGTTTTTTATATGAAACACACATTAAAAATACAAAACCTATAAAAATATTTTAAAGCTGTTTTTTCTTTAAAACTAATTTTAAAATATCAGATCATAGTTTATGTAATGGAGCAATTTTTTCTTTAACAATAACAAAAGGCACATAGTTAAGTTGGCAAAAACCAGGTTAAAACCTTTAAAAAACAGAAATAGAATGGTAACCAGTCTTTAAAAAAAATTAAATATTGTTTAGGTGTTTGGCTTTATCTTTACAACCTCACTAAAACTATTCATTATTGACGGAAATGTCTGTATAAGTATACACACTAATTTTAATGCATTATTGTTTTTATCAATCTACTAGCCTTTCTTAAAATTTTGAAAGTCCTCATATTTTGTTTTAAATAAATCTATCATTCAAAATTACTCTAAAAATTGTTAAATCTTCTTATACAAACTGGACAAACTGATTGCATTTGAATGAATCCGATTGCTTGACAGCAGAAATTCTCAATGTAGTAGCTTTGTCTGAACAATATATAATGAACCCTAACCAGACATCTTATATAATAATTAACATGAAGTACAAATGAATTGAAAACATTGCCAGTAACAGTTTCCAAAAAATTACTACAGTTATGTTACACTGAAAATATATTTTCTTTTAGAGTCATTTATGATTTTCCAATTGTTTTCTCTATAATTGTCCAAAGAATGTGTGAACCAATAAGTGTTGTTTATCCATGCTTTCCTCTTTAATCTGTAAGTTTGAGAAGTTTAATCATATAAATAATTTAAAAGCAAATTATAAATTATTCACGGCTAATCTGTGATAAAAAATTAGGGGGAAAACAGCTCAAGTTTTTACTAAGTTTTTTGTTCTTCTTGATTTCCCTTGAAAAAATGTATATACATTTAAAAGGTAAATTGTCAAAACAAAGTTTAGTTTTTTAAAAACAATAATTATATAATAATTTAGAAATACTTTAATCTTCAATATGTTGTAAAAATGAAGTTAAAATGTTTTTTATTAAAATTGAATATAAAATGTTATAGTATAAATGTGAAAGGGTACTCTTTAAAAAAAAAGCTGGTAGAGTGAAATAATAGAATAGTGTGAATGTGACGGTTTATATTTGCAGCTTTATACAGGTGAACTATGCTCAAGACATTGAAAAATAAAAAGAAATATTTCATATATAATTAATTTAAAAAATATCCACTTAAAAAATAGAAAAAGAAATATTTAAGTATTTTGATAGTTTCTGTGGTTTTAAAAATTGAACTGATATCTATCTTTCTAAAAATATTTTTAATATAAATGATGACATCTTTAACTGTAAATAGATTTTAATTGTGTATTACTAAGAAATGTATTTCTTGTTCATTAATTTAAATTTTATGCGGTTTTTATCTCATTTTGCAAACAAAATAGTTCATAATGTATCAACGTTGACATACCTTTAATTGCCCCATGCTGCAGTTTTAAAAAAACTTAACGTTATTTACAATTACAGCGAAATAATGGAACAAGCATTTTAAGATGAATGTTACAAACAAAAATAAAAGTAACAATGAAAATAAAATTTAATAATGTTTTAAAAGGTTACATTATCTTTTAAAACAATGACTGAAAAAATATTTTTTAAAAATAACTGTTATATGTTTAATAACTGTACAATGGTTTGTGATGATGATATTGGGTTACAAGCACAATATAAAGTAAGCTCTTTGAATATATTGATGTTTAAGAGGGTGGTGCATCAAAAAAGAACAGTAACAATAGTCTAAACAGGTTAGTTTACTTTTACGGCTTATGGACAAACAGCCAGGGGCATCAACTTGTGTTTTATGGTTTAATATAAAAATTGAAAAGTAAACAAAACTTTAGTTATAACTTATTTTTATTCTTTATGGACAGCATTAGATACATCAGGTAAACTTTGAGTTTGAAAATAATTCAAAATTCTAGTCAACTATATAAAACCCTTCTGGCTGTCAGTCTTGATCAGTGTTTCTTCCAGACTTTTTTCTCTGAGGGGGGGGGGGGGGGGGGGGCACTTGAAATTTGGGGGGTGGGGGTCAACACTAATAAAAATGTATGTTTACTATATAAAATCCATCTCATTTGGGGGGCGGTAGACTTTCTTCGGGGGGGGGGGGATGTGGAAGAAACTCTGGTCTTGATTTTATTATAAGCATAATATAAAGAGATGAGAAGATTTGTTGGAAATTGCTAAAATTTCAGTCTTTTTTTTAAAGAGGTCTCCTAGTTATTTAAAATATCTTTTTTATTTTACATTTTTATTATTTACATAATTTCTAATTGTACTTAAAGTTTAGAATATTAAAAATTAAACATTATTATTTAATATTAAAAATCATATATTATAAATTATAATTATCATGCTTAAGAAAATTCAGCATGTGGACACCTTTTATTATGTCTTAAGAAATTATAATTATATTTTGTCACCAAAATAATATGTCTCATAAAACAGGACAAAAAAACTTTTAAAGACTGAAATGAGAACAAGATTCAAGAACGAAAAAGAAGTGATTAAAATAATACTGTGACAAGCAAGGCATTAGAACTATTGTTAATCACACTGTTAGTAAAGATACGTTTGTCTACTAGCATTTGCTGTTACCCTCATCCCTCAATGCTACTGATCAACTAGGCAAAACTCAAAACTATTATTAGATAGTATATGGCTCTTTTGTAATTGAAGACCAACATTACCTGCTTGGTCCTCATCATTATTTTCTATATTTACATCAGCATTTTCTTCATTTTCTATACCAGCGTCTTCATCTGTTTTTTCATTATTGCCACTCTCTTCTTCATTAACTACATCATTATCTACATCTGTTTTTTCTTCATTATCCTGATCATCGCCTTCGTTTTCTTCCTCCACTAATCCATGATCAACAACATCATCTTCAACAACTTTATCATACTCTTCAAACCCATTTTCTTCTGTAAAACCCACAAGATATATTTTTATTTCTATACTTATAATTGTAATGCTTCTACAGTTAATTATACTTATTTCTGAACGATTTACAATTAATTGATAAAATATATATCAATTTTGATGAGAGCTAGTCTGTTAAATCTTTAAAAGTATTTATACTAGGCTAGTACACTAAGTACACAAGACATAACAGACAGACATACTTTACTATACTAAGCTTACATTTGGACTTTGAGATCACTGAGCTACAAATATTGGGTACAACAAAATGTAATTGATTCCTATAATAAAGTAGCTGCCCTTTGAAAAGAGTGCATGCTCTTGATCTACAGTTTTTTTCCTAGTTGTTATGGGGATTGATTTTGAAAATTTAAAAATCAACAAATGTTCTATAAGGGTGTATTTGATAGTTCTAAAATATGTATGTGATGCTTTAAAAATTTAAGTTTTGAAAATGTGACGCAGAAAGTGCAGTATAAGTATAAAGTGAAGAAATAAATTATTATCGTTGTACTAATTATTATGCTGAATTAGTTAATTTTTCAAATCCGTTATAAATCTTATTAGTGTTATTTTTAAAAATTATTTTAATTTATAATTTTAATTAAATTTATAATTATATTTTTATAAGCAGCCTAATTGTTTTATGGATTAGGGACAGCAACTGTTTAAAAGTTTTAAAGTCTTACAGTCTTGATTTAGGAAAGTAAAAAAGCTATGTTTAAAATAACTGTGATACAACAGTAAAACTGAATTTACCAACACCTACACGACCTAACAGTTTTAAAACACTGACACTAAACACTGGGTAGGTGGCGCCACCTAGCACAGCTCACCATCTAACTCTGCAGTATAATGTGGGTTTCCCCCATTTTCACCAGTAAATGTTGCCTCCATAGCTGTCATCTCATCTTCTACTGGTACCCTACCATCATCATCATCATCATCTGGGGCTAAAACATCAACATTTACAGAGAAACATTTCAAATACAGAGAACAATTTATTTACATACAAAGCTTGATTCCTTCAGAGAAATAAAGGAGATTTGTCTCATTAATAAAAAAAATTATGCTTAGAAGTGTCAAGAATCTCAGGATAATAAGTTCCCAACTTGTGTATCAGTTATACAGAGAAATCAGATTTTCACTCACAGAAAATTTTTTAAAATTTACATTTGTTTTTATATATTTGAGAATTGGCTAATTTGTCTAGTTTCCCTCCTCTAATATAGATAATTCACTATAAATAAGTACATCTGACATCTAACACTGAAAAATAAACCAACCCTCAGGTAACTTTAGTGTTATTTTTTAAATAAAAAAAAACAAGCACAACACTCAATTTCAATTCACTAAGTTAATTCACCTCAATAGGCTCAAGAATGAGCTAAAACTACAATATCCTAAACAATTTATCAATTTAAAAATTTTTTTAAAAAATTAAAAAAAAATCAAACAAAGGGAAATGATCGTTAGTATAGTAGTACATTGATGATTATCTGCCCATGATACTTATTTTAAAAAAAAAAACTACGCTCATACGCATAAATGTGAGCCATCTGTGTAGGAACATTCAATAGATGGAGGAAGGATCGTGTGTATTGACATGCAACACAAAGATGCGTGCTAATATTTCTTCATCATGCCAACTTTTTTTTATATAACAACTGACAGAATTGTACTTGTAACTCATGACAGGTGATAAAATGAAATTCATGATTTACAAAAATAAAAAATAGAAGCGAGGAGCACCATAAGAGTAGAACAAGAATACATGTACCACAACCATTACAATAAATGTATAATGTAAACAGGGACATAGGCAGGCTAATTGTTGGTGTGGGGATTATAACTCGGCCCCCATGGACACCAACATTACAGCTCGCGTCTATTTTAATTTCAAATATGGAATCACCCCCCCCCCCCCACCACCACCACCACCCCCGCCCCCTCATAACAAGAACTCTTGCCAACATCACATATAGTTAATAAAATGGAATCACTTGTAATGTAATTTTGAACCAAACAATTTTGAGCATGGATATCGTATAAATATCATATGCTATAGATGTCATATTCAACAGTAAATAGAATGGGTATGCACTTATACAGAAAGTGCAATTCTTTAAACTCGTGTAATCTATTCCATTAAATGATTACTCGCAACTACAAATCGCAACAACGTTATCATATAATCTTCCCTCCACTAATGTTGATATCATATCCAACATTAACAAAATAATTTGTCTGATGTATAGCTTTAAAGTTCACTCCCACCCCAAACGCCGAGTTTTCTACAGCACTTTTCTGATTTTATCAAAGAGTTATCTCCCCTAGTCAAGGGTAATCCACTCCAGTTTGGAATATAAATAAAAAATTGTCTTCTTTGTGCACATGACTAATGCAACACAAATAACAGGTGTTTGCTTCGTAAATCAGCAACATGAGGTAAATTATTTTATTTCTTTAGCTTAAAAGTTACGTTTATTGAAGAAGTATATTTAAATAAACAATTTGGTTGTTTTGTAAATATTTCTGCAAACAAAATGTTTATTTAAGAATGAACAGATGTTAGACACTTACCATGTTCTGTTGTTCCCTGTTGGAGGAGAGAAAAAAATTCTCGTTAAAAATGTAGCATTTTTATTTATTGTTAACGGAATGTGTAGGCATGCAGTGTTCTTTTAGTTAAAAAGTTTTTTAAAAAAAGATACAACTCAGCATCAACAAACATAGTAAAAAGCCTGAACCCGATCTATAATCACAAAAGTGCCGGAAATTCACGTTGAGGTGATTAAATAAATGCTATCACATAATCAGAGGCGTAGCGACCCTTCCCGGCGCCCGGGGACAAACTTTTCGATTTGCATCCCCCCTCGAGATTTCCATTTCCACCCCCCCCCCCTCAAACTTTCGATTTACACCACCCTCAACCTTTCAATTTATCTTTCCAACCCATTATGGCGCCCCCTAAGGTCGGCGCCCGGGGACATATGTCCGTCCCCCCCCCCCCCCCCCGCTACCCTACTGCACACAATTTTGGTTGATCGTGTATGTGCGGGTGTGTGAGGGAGGGAGGGGAGAGTTAAGGTGTTGCTCCGATCACTGCGATTATGGACTTGTAACTTTAGCTGATTTTGTGGCAGTTTATGGGACTGTGTGGTCGGACTACAGAGCACATAAATGCTAACCCGAAAGTCTCGAGTTCGGATCTCGGGCTCGAGTCCGGAGACGTCATTGAATCCACCTAGCTCTCATTGGTACCTGACTAGCGTTAGGGAAAGAATAGGCGGAGGGGCATAGAACTGACCATAAAACTAAAAGGGTAACTTTGTGATAGTTTGAAGCATGGGAGGGAGGGGTGTTTGCGACAGACTGGAGTAGGAAACACTTTAAATTATCATTACACGATCTACAATGGTATGTATTCCTCGAGTGCATGCCTGTAACAATTCTTATAGTAAAATAAATTCATGCTGTGTACTACCGTAAAGTTATGGATAATTCCGTATGACTTATACCGTATGTAACTTATGGGAATATGTAACATGTGGTTCATCTGTCCAAGAACATTTTAAACTAATTGAAATACGTTCTTATATATTAGTACATACATTTATGTAATCAAATGTAATGATATGGGGGAGCGGAGAGCTGATACAAATATATTTTGGTATCAAAGTTAGTTAAAACTTGGCACAGCTACAGATAGAACGTCCTTGGTTCTGAAATTACAGTGAAGCCTGGCAGAAAAAACGCCTCTCAGAATGAACGTACGTAGATCATTCGCCTCACAGAACAAACGCCTCACACAACAAACGCTTCACACAACAAACGCCTCACACAACAAACGCCTCACACAACAAACGCCTCACACAACAAACGCTTCACACAACAAACGCCTCACACAACAAACGCCTCACACAACAAACACCTCACACAACGAAGGCCTCACACAACAAACACCTCACACAACAAACACCTCACACAACAAACACCTCACACAAACGCCTCACACAACAAACGCATTACAGAACAAACATCTCACACAACAAACATCTCACACAACAAACACCTCACACAACAAACACCTCACACAACAAACACCTCACATAACAAACGCCTCACATAACAAACGCCTCACACAACAAACACCTCACACAACAAACGCCTCACACAACAAACACCTCACAGAACAAACACCTCACAGAACAAACACCTCACAGAACAAACACCTCACACAACAAACACCTCACACAACAAACGCCTCACACAACACCTCACAGAACAAACACCTCAAAGGAACAAACGCCTTATAGAACAAACGCTTCACAGAACAAACGCCTTATAGAACAAACACCTCACAGAGCAAACACCTCACACAACAATCTCAGAACGAACGTACTAAAACAATCGCCGCCATGAGAAAACTGTAGGATAAGGAAAATCTAAGGGGGGGGGGGGCGGGCAATGATATTGATATCTAACCAGTAGCGTAGCGAGGGGGGGGCGGGGGGGGGGGGACATATGTCCCCGGGCGCCGACCTTAGGGGGCGCCAAAATGGGTTGGAAAAATAAATTGAAAGGTTGAGGGGGTGCAAATTGAAAGTTTGAGGGGGGGGGGTGCAAATGGAAATCTCGAGGGGGGGGGGGGTGCAAATCGAAAGTTTGAGGGGGGTGCAAATCAAAATCTCGAGGGGGGGGTGCAAATCGAAAAGTTTGTCCCCGGGCGCCGGGAAGGGTCGCTACGCCTCTGTATCTAACCTACCTTTCTGTGGTTGCTCTTGCTATGTTTCATCTGTCTAGCATTGATGGATATTTACAGTGTTACGTATTTTATATAGTGTGACTATGCAATTCTAGAAAAGGCACAGTGTTTTTGAACGACAAGAAAGACCATCTGCCTGTAGTGCGTAAACAAGCAGCCCATTTGGTTCTAGCGAGGACTAAGCAAGAGTCTACTGAAAGCCAACCCACATCCTCATGGCCGGTATACTGAAAGCCAACCCAGTTCCTTAACGCTAGTCTACTAAAGGCCAACCCAGTTCCTTAACGCTAGTCTACTAAAGGCCAACCCAGTTCTTTAAAACTAGTCCAATGTAGGCTAAACCAGTTCCTTAACGCTAGTCTACTAAAGGCCAACCCAGTTCCTTAACGCTAGTCTACTAAAGGCCAACCCAGTTCCTTAACGCATGTCTGCTGAAAGCCAACCCAGTTCCTCAAGGCTAGTCCACGGAATCCTACTTAGTGTGAATGTTGACATAGTGTGTTTTGTCCCTTCACCTCTTCAATGCCACTTGGTAATGATTCTCATTTTCTACATGGACACTGTAAACCTGTCGTTCTATGCAAACAAGAAAAAAATTCATCCTGACCCCCCCCCCCCAACACACACACATGCGCGCGAAGACACACAAACACACACTACATTTTGGCACAGTGCCAACTGATGTCTTAGAGATGAGTTTTAACGGTTTCACTCACCCAGTATGTAGTCATGAGTCAAATAATTTACAACATGATAGTTGATAGATTATCAGCACGCCGATAATAAAACTTATATTTTAAAACTAACAGAAAAAATCAATAAGCGTACATTTCGTTAATTTGTTGTTGTCAGTTTGTGTACATACATTAGTGCAAGCAAACAGTGTTATTGATTTGTGTACAGAGAACCTGTTTTATTTTCGCCCCCACAACTCCCTCTACCAGCAAAAGCTTTGTTAAAGGGCAATCACTCGCGCGACAGACGCATCACGCGAAAATAACTCGTTCTTACTTCTATCTTCTATATATAATTCTCTTCATGGGGACCATACGATGATACGAGACACCACGCAGCTTAGCCACCACCCTCATCCCCCACCTGTCAGGTGAGCCGTGGTTCACCCCGAATGTTTACAATAGTAGAGCCGGTTTGAACAAATGACGGCTATTAGGGGCAGATAATTTAGTTTTTAAACGATTGGAAACTGAGGGGCGATAATAAGTTCTGCTTGATATTTTCATTGTCGTCTGTAAACGGCTGCTTTCAATGGGCGGGATGGGGGGGGGGGGGGGGGGGGGGATAGTGTCGAATTTACAAATTATGAATTGTTGATAAGTAGAAAATAAAACAACTAAATAGCGGCGTATGCTACGTCGCGGGTCAGCTCGTAATAGTAAGTTAACGTTATTGACGCTTCTATTGAACTTTCGGAAAACTGCAAAACTACGGCGGTAATATTAAAATCAACATATAGCCACAATGTGTTACTTTTAAATAAGTTCACCCCTCTAATAGGTACCATAAAAAGTAAAGGCGGCTGGACATGGTGCTAACCATACAATCCATTCACAAGCCGACATCGCGGAAACATAAGTACTAGATTATCTCCCTTGTGACTAGTCAAGCCTGTGAGGTCTCATTCCTAGATGGGTATGATCGGTTTGTGTTCACTATAACTATAGCCTGTGTTCGTGCAATAGCGGATCAGTGTTTCTTCCAGGCATATCTTCGGAAAAAAAAAAGTCTACCGCCCCCCGCCCGCACCCCGAGCGAAAAGGAATTTATATAGAAAATATATACTTTTAACAGCGTCCGCACCACCCCCGGAGAAAAAAGTCTGGAAGAAACACTGCAGCTGATTTAACCAAACATAATAAAGGAACACTGTATCAATCACAGGACACAATAGAAGTATGAAGGAGTATTTACAATAATAAGAGGAAGAAATAGTTAGGTTCGTCCAAAACAAGAGCGTCCCATTTTTTTTTTAAATTCCAGCAATAAATGACATAGGTTGAGGTGATTAAATAAATTCGCGTGAAATTTTGAATCGTTTGTTGGACAACATAATGTTGTTGTTTTTAAATTCTATTTTACTAGTTTAGGCTACCAAAGAGAGATAACTCGTTTCATGACATTTCCACATGATCTCTTGTCGTACAGCCTATGTTTGTAACAGTGAATGAAGGGAATTAGGGTATGTTTGTGTGGGGGGGGGGGCGGGGGGGGGTATGTATAAGAATGGAATCGAAGCCTCAATAAATCGCCAAAATTTAAGACATTGTTTTACATATCTTTTACATCCAACGCCACGTGTTAGAAAGTATTTATAAATGATGGGTTGTTAATTAAATATTCTGAATTATGAAAAAGGTTGTGAAAACTTACCTGAATTGCTGGCATTGCGAATGATTAAATTGATTCCCAATCGATCAACTGCACACGATTTAAATCAGTATAGCTCAATTAAACACCAACGATGTGAATTCCGGTTCCTCAATTAAATAAAAATTATTGGTCCCAACACATCAGATATGAAACGGTTGACAAAAATATTGAACTAAAACTGTAGGGGTTATAGTTTTTTTAAAAGTTTATATAGGGGCAGATGTAGTTTACGTGTATACACAGGCAGATGTTTTAAATAAGCAGGTCAAAGGTTAGCCCCCCCCACCCCATCCACCCCTCCACATTTGCTGACGTGGTGTAACAAATTAAATATGCACAATGTTCGTTTGTTGTTGTTTTTTTTTTGTTTTTTTTTAAAGACCAATCCGAGTGGTGAATGTGGAGTGATGTAAATCTTTATCCAGTAACTAACGTAAACAAAGGGACTACTTAGAAACAAAAAAAAAAACGAACATGCTGTGACACTGCGGGGTTAAAGAACTGACCGAACAAAACATAACAGCGCGGGGGGGGGGGGGGAGAGTAGTAAAGGCGATCTGAATGGACACCGCTTGAATAATGGCTGACACGTGAGGTTGTCTTAGCAAATTTCTCGATTTACCTGTTGTTTATATAGATCTAAAAAGTAAAAAAAAAACCGATAGGTCTCGGCAAATATTCTCGATTTACCTGATGTTTTGGATCGGTCAATTTAACAGGATAGAAATCTACTAAGATAATATTTGGATCTCTATTGAAGGTTTAATTGCAATTTTTTCAGAATAAGATTGTAGTCTAACAAATATTTTTTTTAAAACCGATATCAAACTATAACCCTGACCCGAATTACTAATAGCGATACCAGCTGAAAAAAATGAATCGATTACTCTATTGTCCCTTCCTGTGTTTCAAATTAGCTTATTGGTTTCTTTTTGTTTTTAAAACAAAGTTGCAGATTTCATAAATACATTTTCTAAAGTTTTTTTCTTGTTTTGGTTTACATTGTTTACACAATTAGTATTCACGTGAACTGGGAGGTTATTTATAGGCCTAGATGTCAAGGATATTTTTTTCATATCACCTTGCGCGAAAAATCAAAGGTTAGGACTTTCGTCATCAGGAAGAAATATTATATATAATTTGCTATGAAATACATGGCGAAATATAAATCTTTTCATGGATTTATTTATCTTTGATAATTCTAAGCATTAAAATAAAGCCCTCAGCTAAATCAACACAAATTAAAGATGCATTAAATCCCTCGTTAAAAGCTTTTTAAAAATATTTTGACTGCGACAGAAAAAAAAAATTTCTGAGGAAATTTTATTTACCCTAAACAATATGAAAGAAAACATCTATTAAATTTAAATCGCGCACCACTAGATCTATACGCACACACTGAATAAAAACTTCACCAAACACTTTTTAAAAGCCGAAAAACGTAAACTCCGTGTTGTTTTTTTTTTAGTATCGTGAGTTACACACACAGGTAGGAGCTCAACCAGGTAGCTGACACACTCTCTAGCCTCGCAGTGAGGGTCTACGGCAGGTGAATACATTTCGCTGACTGCTCACATTTTACTGCTAACCTTAAGCCGTGTTTGTGATCGGAAAAATGTTTCATGTTTTACAATACGA